>NW_027310286.1:0-113190 GCF_047496795.1 Chiloscyllium punctatum
GAGAGAGAGAGAGACGGCTCGCGAGAACGAGAGAGAGAGAGAGAGACGGCTCGCGAGACGAGAGAGAGAGAGAGAGACGGCTCGCTGAGAACGAGAGAGAGAGAGAGAGAGACGGCTCGCGGAGGAACGAGAGAGAGAGAGAGAGACGGCTCGCGAGAACGAGAGAGAGAGAGAGAGACGGCTCGCGAGAACGAGAGAGAGAGAGAGAGACGGCTCGCGAGAACGAGAGAGAGAGAGAGAGAGGGCTCGCGAGAACGAGAGAGAGAGAGAGACGACTCGCGAGAACTAGAGAGAGAGAGAGACGACTCGAGAGAGAGAGAGAGACGACTCGCGAGAACGAGAGAGAGAGAGAGACGACTCGCGAGAACAAAGAGAGAGAGACGGCTCGCGAGAACAAAGAGAGAGAGACGGCTCGCGAGAACGAGAGAGAGAGAGACGACTCGCGAGAACGAGAGAGAGAGACGGTTCGCGAGAACGAGAGAGAGAGAGAGACGACTCGCTGAGAACGAGAGAGAGAGAGAGACGACTCGCGAGAACGAGAGAGAGAGAGAGAGAGACGGCTCGCGAGAATGAGAGAGAGAGAGACGACTCGCGAGAACGAGATAGAGAGAGAGAGACGGCTCGCGAGAACGAGAGAGAGAGAGAGAGAGACGGCTCGCGAGAACGAGAGAGAGAGAGAGAGAGAGAGACAGCTCGCGAGAACGAGAGAGAGAGAGAGACGACTCGCGAGAACGAGAGAGAGAGAGAGACGACTCGCGAGAACGAGAGAGAGAGAGAGAGAGAACGGCTCGCGAGAACGAGATAGTGAGAGAGAGAGAGACGGCTAGCGAGAACGAGAGAGAGACGGCTCGCGAGAACGAGAGAGAGACGGCTCGCGAGAACGAGCGAGAGAGTGACGGCTCGCGAGAACGAGAGAGAGGGAGAGAGAGAGACGGCTCGCGAGAACGAGAGAGACGACTCGCGAGAACGAGAGGGAGAGACGGCTCGCGAGAACGAGAGAGAGAGAGTGACGGCTTGCGAGAACAAGAGAGGGAGAGGACGGCTCGCGAGAACGAGAGGGAGAGAGTGACGGCTCGCGAGAACGAGAGAGAGAGAGTGACGGCTCGCGAGAACGAGAGAGAGGGAGACGACTCGCGAGAACGAGAGAGAGAGACAGAGAGACGGCTCGCGAGAACGAGAGAGAGAGAGAGAGAGAGGACGGCTCGCGAGAACGAGAGAGAGAGAGAGAGAGACGGCTCGCGAGAACGAGAGAGAGAGAGAGAGAGAGAGACGGCTCGCGAGAACGAGAGAGAGAGACAGAGAGACGGCTCGCGAGAACGAGAGAGAGAGAGACGACTCGCGAGAACGAGAGAGCGAGAGAGACGGCGCGCGAGAACGAGAGAGAGAGAGAGAGAGAGAGAGACGGCTCGCGAGAACGAGAGAGAGAGAGAGACGGCTCGCGAGAACGAGAGAGAGAGAGTGAGACGGCTCGCGAGAACGAGAGAGAGAGAGAGAGAGACGGCTCGCGAGAACAGAGAGAGAGAGAGAGAGAGAGAGAGAGAGACGGCTCGCGAGAACGAGAGAGAGAGAGAGAGAGAGAGAGAGAGACGGCTCGCGAGAACGAGAGAGAGAGAGAGACGGCTCGCGAGAACGAGAGAGAGAGAGAGAGAGACGGCTCGCGAGAACGAGAGAGAGAGAGACGGCTCGCGAGAACGAGAGAAAGAGAGAGAGACGGCTCGCGAGAACGAGAGAGAGAGAGAGGGCTCGCGAGAACGAGAGAGAGAGACGACTCGCGAGAACGAGAGAGAGAGAGAGACGGCTCGCGAGAACGAGAGAGAGAGAGAGAGGGCTCGCGAGGAACGAGAGAGAGAGAGACGACTCGCGAGAACGAGAGAGAGAATGACGGCTTGCGAGATCGAGAGAGAGAGATGGCGCGCGAGAATGAGAGAGGGAGAGACGGCGAACGAGAACGAGAGAGAGAGAGAGAGAGAGACTGCTCACGAGAACGAGAGAGAGAGTCGGCATGCGAGAACGAGAGAGAGAGAGAGACGGCGCGCGAGAGAGAGAGACAGCTCGCGAGAACGAGAGAGAGAGAGAGAGACGGCTCGCGAGAACGAGAGAGCGAGAGAGAGAGAGAGACGACTCGCGAGAACGAGAGAGAGAGAGAGACGGCTCGCGAGAACGAGAGAGAGAGAGAGACGGCTTGCGAGAACAAGAGAGGGAGAGACGGCTTGCGAGAACGAGAGGGAGAGATGGCGCGCCGAGAACGAGAGAGAGAGAGAGAGAGACTGCGCACGAGAACGAGAGAGGGAGAGATGGCGTACGAGAACGAGAGAGAGAGAGTGACGACTCGCGAGAACGAGAGAGAGAGAGTGAGTGACGGCTCGCGAGAACGAGAGAGAGAGAGTGAGTGACGGCTCGCGAGAACGAGAGAGAGAGAGAGAGTGACGGCTCGCGAGAACGAGAGAGAGAGAGAGAGTGACGGCTCGCGAGAACGAGAGAGAGAGAGAGTGACGGCTCGCGAGAACGAGAGAGAGAGAGAGAGTGACGGCTCGCGAGAACGAGAGAGAGAGAGAGAGTGACGGCTCGCGAGAACGAAGAGAGAGAGAGAGAGAGTGACGGCTCGCGAGAACGAGAGAGAGAGAGAGAGAGTGACGGCTCGCGAGAACGAGAGAGAGACGGCTCGCGAGAACGAGAGAGAGACGGCTCGCGAGAACGAGAGAGAGACGGCTCGCGAGAACGAGAGAGAGACGGCTCGCGAGAACGAGAGAGAGACGGCTCGCGAGAACGAGAGAGAGTGTGACGGCTCGCGAGAACGAGAGAGAGAGTGACGGCTCGCGAGAACGAGAGAGAGAGTGACGGCTCGCGAGAACGAGAGAGAGAGTGACGGCTCGCGAGAACGAGAGAGACGACTCGCGAGAACGAGAGGGAGAGACGGCTCGCGAGAACGAGAGAGAGAGAGTGTGACGGCTTGCGAGAACGAGAGAGAGAGAGTGTGACGGCTTGCGAGAACAAGAGAGGGAGAGACGGCTCGCGAGAACGAGAGAGAGAGGGAGAGACGGCGTACGAGAACGAGAGAGAGAGAGAGTGACGGCTCGCGAGAACGAGAGAGAGAGAGTGACGGCTCGCGAGAACGAGAGAGAGAGAGTGACGGCTCGCGAGAACGAGAGAGAGAGTGACGGCTCGCTGAGAACGAGAGAGAGAGTGACGGCTCGCGGAGAACGAGAGAGAGAGAGACGACTCGTGAGAACGAGAGAGAGAGAGAGAGACAGAGAGACGGCTCGCGAGAACGAGAGAGAGACAGAGAGACGGCTCGCGAGAACGAGAGAGAGAGAGACGACTCGTGAGAACGAGAGAGAGAGAGAGAGACAGAGAGACGGCTCGCGAGAACGAGAGAGAGAGACAGAGAGACGGCTCGCGAGAACGAGAGAGAGAGAGATGACTCATGAGAACGAGAGAGAGAGAGTGACGGCTCGCGAGAACGAGAGAGAGAGAGAGAGAGAGAGACGGCTCGCGAGAACGAGAGAGAGAGAGAGAGAGAGAGACGGCTCGCGAGAACGAGAGAGAGAGAGAGAGAGACGGCTCGCGAGAACGAGAGAGAGAGAGAGAGACGGCTCGCGAGAACGAGAGAGAGAGAGAGAGAGACGGCTCGCGAGAACGAGAGAGAGAGAGAGAGACGGCTCGCGAGAACGAGAGAGAGAGAGACGACTCGCGAGAGCGAGAGAGACGGCGCGCTAGAACGAGAGAGAGAGAGAGACGGCTCGCGAGAACGAGAGAGAGAGAGAGAGAGAGACGGCTCGCGAGAACGAGAGAGAGAGAGAGTGAGACGGCTCGCGAGAACGAGAGAGAGAGAGAGAGAGAGACGGCTCGCGAGAACGAGAGAGAGAGAGAGAGACGGCTCGCGAGAACGAGAGAGAGAGAGAGACGGCTCGCGAGAACGAGAGAGAGAAAGAGAGAGACGGCTCGCGAGAACGAGAGAGAGAGAGAGAGGGCTCGCGAGAACGAGAGAGAGAGAGAGAGACGGCTCGCGAGAACGAGAGAGAGAGAGAGAGAGAGACGGCTCGCGAGAACGAGAGAGAGACGGCTCGCGAGAACGAGAGAGAGAGAGAGACGGCTCGCGAGAACGAGAGAGAGAGAGAGACGGCTCGCGAGAACGAGAGAGAGAGAGAGACGGCTCGCGAGAACGAGAGAGAGAGAGAGACGACTCGCGAGAACGAGAGAGAGAATGACGGCTCGCGAGAACGAGAGAGGGAGAGACGGCGTATGAGAGAGAGAGAGAGAGACTGCTCACGAGAACGAGAGAGAGAGTCGGCATGCGAGAACGAGAGAGAGATGGCGCGCGAGAACGAGAGAGAGAGAGAGAGAGAGAGAGACGGCGCGCGAGAGAGAGAAACGGCTCGCGAGAACGAGAGAGAGAGAGACGGCTCGCGAGAACGAGAGAGAGAGAGAGAGACGGCTCGCGAGAACGAGAGAGAGAGAGAGACGGCTCGCGAGAACGAGAGAGAGAGAGAGACGGCTTGCGAGAACGAGAGAGGGAGAGAGAGAGAAAGAGAGACGGCGCGCGAGAATGAGTGGGGGAGAGACGGCGCGCGAGAAAGAGATGGCGTGAGGCAACGAGAGAGAGAGACACTGTGCGAGGGAACGAGAGAGGGACAGAGAGAAGGCGCGCGAGAACGAGAGAGGGAGCGAGATCGCACGAAAACAAGAGAGACGGCGCGCGAGAACGAGAGAGAGAGAGAGAGAGGCGGCACGCGAGAACGAGAGAGTCTGCATGAGAACGAGAGAGGGAGAGACGGGCTCGCGAGAACGAGTGGGGGTCAAGAGAGAGAGAGAGAGAGAGAGAGAGTGTCGGCGTGCGAGAACGAGAGAGAGAGAGAGCTCGTGAGAACGAGAGAGAGAGAGAGAGAGCTCGTGAGAACGAGAGAGAGAGAGCTCGTGAGAACGAGAGAGAGAGAGAGAGAGCTCGTGAGAACGAGAGAGAGAGAGAGAGCTCGTGAGAACGAGAGAGAGAGAGAGAGCTCGCGAGAACGAGAGAGAGAGAGCGAGCTCGCGAGAACGAGAGAGAGAGAGCGAGCTCGCGAGAACGAGAGAGAGAGGGAGAGGGCTCGCGAGAACGAGAGGGAGAGAGCGAGCTCGCGAGAACGAGAGAGAGAGAGAGAGAGCTCGCGAGAACGAGAGAGAGAGGGAGAGGGCTCGCGAGAACGAGAGAGAGAGGGAGACGGCTCGCGGGAACGAGAGAGAGAGAGAGACGGCTCGCGGGAACGAGAGAGAGAGAGACGGCTCACGAGAACGAGAGAGAGAGGGAGAGAGAGAGCTCGTGAGAACGAGAGAGAGAGAGCTCGCGAGAACGAGAGAGAGAGAGCTCGCGAGAACGAGAGAGAGAGAGCTCGCGAGAACAAGAGAGAGAGAGCTCGCGAGAACGAGAGAGGGAGAGAGAGAGCTCGCGAGAACGAGAGAGAGAGAGCTCGCGAGAACGAGAGAGAGAGAGCGAGCTCGCGAGAACTAGAGAGAGAGAGAGAGCTCGCGAGAACGAGAGAGAGAGGGAGAGGGCTCGCGAGAACGAGAGGGAGAGAGCGAGCTCGCGAGAACGAGAGAGAGAGGGAGAGGGCTCGCGAGAACGAGAGAGAGAGGGAGACGGCTCGCGGGGAACGAGAGAGAGAGAGAGACGGCTCGCGGGAACGAGAGAGAGAGAGACGGCTCGCGAGAACGAGAGAGAGAGGGAGAGAGAGAGCTCGTGAGAACGAGAGAGAGAGAGCTCGTGAGAACGAGAGAGAGAGAGCTCGTGAGAACGAGAGAGAGAGAGCTCGCGAGAACGAGAGAGAGAGGGAGAGCGCTCGCGAGAACGAGAGAGAGAGGGAGAGGGCTCGCTGAGAACGAGAGAGAGAGGGAGAGGGCTCGCGAGAACGAGAGAGGGAGAGGGCTCGCGAGAACGAGAGAGGGAGAGGGCTCGCGAGAACGAGAGAGAGAGGGAGAGGGCTCGCGAGAACGAGAGAGAGAGGGAGAGGGCTCGCGAGAACGAGAGAGAGAGGGAGAGGGCTCGCGAGGACGAGAGAGAGAGGGAGAGGGCTCGCGAGAACGAGAGAGAGAGGGAGAGGGCTCGCGAGAACGAGAGAGAGAGGGAGAGGGCTCGCGAGAACGAGAGAGAGAGGGAGAGGGCTCGCGGGAACGAGAGAGAGAGAGCACGCGAGAACGAGAGAGAGAGAGAGACAGCTCGCGAGAACGAGAGAGAGAGAGACGGCTCGCGGGAACGAGAGACAGAGAGAGACGGCTCGCGAGAACGAGAGAGAGTGAGAGAGACGGCTCGCGAGAACGAGAGAGTGCTCGTGTGAACGAGAGTGAGTGCTCGCCAGAACGAGAGAGAGAGAGACGGCTCGCGGGAACGAGAGAGAGAGGGAGAGAGAGAGCTCGTGAGAACGAGAGAGAGAGAGCTCGTGAGAACAAGAGAGAGAGAGCTCGCGAGAACGAGAGAGGGAGAGAGAGAGCTCGCGAGAATGAGAGAGAGAGAGCTCGCGAGAACGAGAGAGAGAGAGCTCGCGAGAACGAGAGAGAGAGAGCGAGCTCGCGAGAACGAGAGAGAGAGAGAGAGCTCGCGAGAACGAGAGAGAGAGGGAGAGCTCGCGAGAACGAGAGGGAGAGAGCGAGCTCGCGAGAACGAGAGAGAGAGAGAGCTCGCGAGAACGAGAGAGAGAGGGAGAGGGCTCGCGAGAACGAGAGAGAGAGGGAGACGGCTCGCGGGAACGAGAGAGAGAGAGAGACGGCTCGCGGGAACGAGAGAGAGAGAGACGGCTCGCGAGAACGAGAGAGAGAGGGAGAGAGAGAGCTCGTGAGAACGAGAGAGAGAGAGCTCGTGAGAACGAGAGAGAGAGAGCTCGCGAGAACGAGAGAGAGAGGGAGAGCTCGCGAGAACGAGAGAGAGAGGGAGAGCGCTCGCGAGAACGAGAGAGAGAGGGAGAGGGCTCGCGAGAACGAGAGAGAGGAGGGAGAGGGCTCGCGAGAACGAGAGAGGGAGAGGGCTCGCGAGAACGAGAGAGAGAGGGAGAGGGCTCGCGAGAACGAGAGAGAGAGGGAGAGGGCTCGCGAGAACGAGAGAGAGAGGGAGAGGGCTCGCGGGGAACGAGAGAGAGAGAGCACGCGAGAACGAGAGAGAGAGAGAGACAGCTCGCGAGAACGAGAGAGAGAGAGACGGCTCGCGGGAACGAGAGACAGAGAGAGACGGCTCGCGAGAACGAGAGAGAGTGAGAGAGACGGCTCGCGAGAACGAGAGAGTGCTCGTGTGAACGGGAGTGAGTGCTCGCCAGAACGAGAGAGAGAGAGACGGCTCGCGGGAACGAGAGAGAGAGAGAGAGAGCTCGTGGGAACGAGAGAGAGAGAGAGAGAGCTCGTGAGAACGAGAGAGAGAGAGAGACGGCTCGCGAGAATGAGAGAGAGACGGCTCGCGGGAACGAGAGAGAGAGAGACGGCTCGCGAGAACGAGAGAGAGTGAGAGCGACGGCTCGCGAGAACGAGAGAGAGAGAGAGACGGCTCGCAAGAACGAGAGAGAGTGAGAGCGACGGCTCGCGAGAACGAGAGAGAGCTGGTGCACGAGAACGAGGGAGAGAGAGAGACGGCTCGCGAGAACGAGAGCGTGCTCGTGTGAACGAGAGAGAGTGCTCGTGTGAACGAGAGAGAGTGCTCGTGTGAACGAGAGCGAGCTCGTGTGAACGAGAGAGAGAGCGAGCTCGTGAGAACGAGAGAGAGAGCGAGCTCGTGAGAACGAGAGAGAGAGCGAGCTCGTGAGAACGAGAGAGAGAGAGAGCTCGTGAGAACGAGAGAGAGAGAGAGAGACTGCTCACGAGAACGAGAGAGAGAGTCGGCATGCGAGAACGAGAGAGAGAGAGAGAGAGAGTCGGCATGCGAGAACGAGAGAGAGATGGCGCGCGAGAACGAGAGAGAGAGAGAGACGGCGCGCGAGAGAGAGAGAGACGGCTCGCGAGAACGAGAGAGAGAGAGAGAGACGGCTCGCGAGAACGAGAGAGAGAGAGAGACGACTCGCGAGAACGAGAGAGAGAGAGAGACGGCTCGCGAGAACGAGAGAGAGAGAGAGACGGCTTGCGAGAACAAGAGAGGGAGAGAGAGAGAAAGAGAGACGGCGCGCGAGAATGAGTGGGGGAGAGACGGCGCGCGAGAAAGAGATGGCGTGAGGCAACGAGAGAGAGAGACACTGTGCGAGGGAACGAGAGAGGGACAGAGAGAAGGCGCGCGAGAACGAGAGAGGGAGCGAGATCGCACGAAAACAAGAGAGACGGCGCGCGAGAACGAGAGAGAGAGAGAGCTCGTGAGAACGAGAGAGAGCGAGAGAGAGCTCGTGAGAACGAGAGAGAGAGAGAGAGCTCGTG
Source organism: Chiloscyllium punctatum (assembly GCF_047496795.1). Classification (NCBI taxonomy): domain Eukaryota; kingdom Metazoa; phylum Chordata; class Chondrichthyes; order Orectolobiformes; family Hemiscylliidae; genus Chiloscyllium; species Chiloscyllium punctatum. Next base: position 8,356 of record NW_027310286.1, read on the forward strand.
AGAACGAGAGAGAGAGAGAGAGCTCGTGAGAACGAGAGAGAGAGAGAGAGAGCTCGTGAGAACGAGAGAGAGAGAGAGAGCTCGTGAGAACGAGAGAGAGAGAGCTCGTGAGAACGAGAGAGAGAGCTCGTGAGAACGAGAGAGAGAGAGAGAGCTCGTGAGAACGAGAGAGAGAGAGAGAGCTCGTGAGAACGAGAGAGAGAGAGAGAGCTCGTTAGAACGAGAGAGAGCGAGAGAGCTCGTGAGAACGAGAGAGAGAGAGAGAGAGCTCGTGAGAACGAGAGAGAGAGAGAGAGCTCGTGAGAACGAGAGAGAGAGAGAGAGAGAGCTCGTGAGAACGAGAGAGAGAGAGAGAGAGCTCGTGAGAACGAGAGAGAGAGAGAGAGCTCGTGAGAACGAGAGAGAGAGAGAGAGCTCGTGAGAACGAGATAGAGAGAGAGAGCTCGTGAGAACGAGAGAGAGAGAGAGAGCTCGTGAGAACGAGAGCGTGAGAAAGAGAGAGAGAGCTCGTGAGAACGAGAGAGAGAGAGCTCGTGAGAACGAGAGAGAGAGAGCTCGTGAGAACGAGAGAGAGAGAGCTCGTGAGAACGAGAGAGAGAGAGCTCGTGAGAACGAGAGAGAGAGAGCTCGTGAGAACGAGAGAGAGAGAGAGAGCTCGTGAGAACGAGAGAGAGAGAGCTCGTGAGAACGAGAGAGAGAGAGAGCTCGTGAGAACGAGAGAGAGAGAGAGCTCGTGAGAACGAGAGAGAGAGAGCTCGTGAGAACGAGAGAGAGAGCTCGCGAGAACGAGAGAGAGAGAGAGAGCTCGCGAGAACGAGAGAGAGAGAGAGAGCTCGCGAGAACGAGAGAGAGAGAGAGAGCTCGTGAGAACGAGAGAGAGAGAGAGAGCTCGTGAGAACGAGAGAGAGAGAGAGAGCTCGCGAGAACGAGAGAGAGAGAGAGAGAGAGCTCGCGAGAACGAGAGAGGGAGAGAGAGAGCTCGCGAGAACGAGAGAGGGAGAGAGAGAGCTCGCGAGAACGAGAGAGAGAGGGAGAGACGGCTCGCGAGAACGAGAGAAAGAGAGACGGCTCGCGGGAACGAGAGAGAGAGAGAGACGGCTCGCGGGAACGAGAGAGAGAGACGGCTCGCGAGAACGAGAGCGAGAGGGAGAGAGAGAGCTCGTGAGAACGAGAGAGAGAGCTCGCGAGAACGAGAGAGAGAGAGAGAGCTCGCGAGAACGAGAGAGAGAGAGAGAGCTCGCGAGAACGAGAGAGAGAGAGAGAGAGCACGTGAGAACGAGAGAGAGAGAGAGAGAGAGCACGTGAGAACGAGAGAGAGAGAGAGCTCGCGAGAACGAGAGAGGGAGAGAGAGAGCTCGCGAGAACGAGAGAGAGAGAGCTCGCGAGAACGAGAGAGAGAGAGAGCTCGCGAGAACGAGAGAGAGAGAGCTCGCGAGAACGAGAGAGAGAGAGCGAGCTCGCGAGAACGAGAGAGAGAGAGAGAGCGAGCTCGCGAGAACGAGAGAGAGAGGGAGAGGGCTCGCGAGAACGAGAGGGAGAGAGCGAGCTCGCGAGAACGAGAGAGAGCTCGCGAGAACGAGAGAGAGAGGGAGAGGGCTCGCGAGAACGAGAGAGAGAGGGAGACGGCTCGCGGGAACGAGAGAGAGAGAGAGAGAGACGGCTCGCGGGAACGAGAGAGAGAGACGGCTCGCGAGAACGAGAGAGAGAGGGAGAGAGAGAGCTCGTGAGAACGAGAGAGAGCTCGCGAGAACGAGAGAGAGAGAGCTCGCGAGAACGAGAGAGAGAGAGCTCGCGAGAACGAGAGAGAGAGAGAGAGCTCGCGAGAACGAGAGAGGGAGAGAGAGCTCGCGAGAATGAGAGAGAGAGAGCTCGCGAGAACGAGAGAGAGAGAGAGCTCGCGAGAACGAGAGAGAGAGGGAGAGGGCTCGCGAGAACGAGAGGGAGAGAGCGAGCTCGCGAGAACGAGAGAGAGAGAGAGCTCGCGAGAACGAGAGAGAGAGGGAGAGGGCTCGCGAGAACGAGAGAGAGAGGGAGACGGCTCATGGGAACGAGAGAGAGAGAGAGACGGCTCGCGGGGAACGAGAGAGAGAGAGACGGCTCGCGAGAACGAGAGAGAGAGGGAGAGAGAGAGCTCGTGAGAACGAGAGAGAGAGCTCGTGAGAACGAGAGAGAGAGAGCTCGTGAGAACGAGAGAGAGAGAGCTCGCGAGAACGAGAGAGAGAGGGAGAGCGCTCGCGAGAACGAGAGAGAGAGGGAGAGCGCTCGCGAGAACGAGAGAGAGAGGGAGAGCGCTCGCGAGAACGAGAGAGAGAGGGAGAGCGCTCGCGAGAACGAGAGAGAGAGGGAGAGGGCTCGCGAGAACGAGAGAGAGAGGGAGAGGGCTCGCGAGAACGAGAGAGAGAGGGAGAGGGCTCGCGAGAACGAGAGAGAGAGGAAGAGGGCTCGCGAGAACGAGAGAGAGAGGGAGAGGGCTCGCGGGAACGAGTGAGAGAGAGAGCTCGCGGGAACGAGTGAGAGAGAGAGCTCGCGAGAACGAGAGAGAGAGAGAGACAGCTCGCGAGAACGAGAGAGAGAGAGACGGCTCGCGGGAACGAGAGAGAGAGAGAGCGACGGCTCGCGAGAACGAGAGAGAGAGCTGGTGCACGAGAACGAGGGAGAGAGAGAGACGGCTCGCGAGAACGAGAGCGTGCTCGTGTGAACGAGAGTGAGTGCTCGCCAGAACGAGAGAGAGAGAGACGGCTCGCGGGAACGAGAGAGAGAGAGAGAGAGCTCGTGAGAACGAGAGAGAGAGAGAGACGGCTCGCGAGAACGAGAGAGAGACGGCTCACGGGAACGAGAGAGAGAGAGACGGCTCGCGAGAACGAGAGAGAGTGAGAGCGACGGCTCGCGAGAACGAGAGAGAGAGAGAGACGGCTCGCAAGAACGAGAGAGAGTGAGAGCGACGGCTCGCGAGAACGAGAGAGAGAGCTGGTGCACGAGAACGAGGGAGAGAGAGAGACGGCTCGCGAGAACGAGAGCGTGCTCGTGTGAACGAGAGAGAGTGCTCGCGAGAACGAGAGAGAGAGACGGCTCACGGGAACGAGAGAGAGTGAGAGAGACGGCTCGCGAGAACGAGAGAGAGTGAGAGAGACGGCTCGCGAGAACGAGAGAGTGTGAGAGAGACGGCTCGCGAGAACGAGAGAGAGAGCTGATGCACGAGAACGAGGGAGAGAGAGAGACGGCTCGCGAGAACGAGAGCGTGCTCGTGTGAACGAGAGAGAGTGCTCGCGAGAACGAGAGAGAGAGAGACGGCTCGCGGGAACGAGAGAGAGTGAGAGAGACGGCTCGCGAGAACGAGAGAGAGTGAGAGACGGCTCGTGAGAACGAGAGAGAGTGAGAGAGACGGCTCGCGAGAACGAGAGAGAGTGCTCGTGTGAACGAGAGAGAGTGCTCGTGTGAACGAGAGAGTGCTCGTGTGAACGAGAGAGCGAGCTGAGAGCCCGTGAGAACGAGAGAGAGAGCTCGTGAGAACGAGAGAGAGAGAGAGACGGCTCGCGAGAACGAGAGAGAGAGAGACGGCTCGCGAGAACGAGAGAGAGAGAGACGGCTCGCGGGAACGAGAGAGAGTGAGAGAGACGGCTCGCGAGAACGAGAGAGAGTGAGAGAGACGGCTCGCGAGAACGAGAGTGCTCGCGAGAACGAGAGAGCGAGAGAGCTCGCGAGAACGAGAGAGCGAGAGAGCTCGCGAGAACGAGAGAGCGAGAGAGCTCGCGAGAGCGAGAGAGCTCGCGAGAACGAGAGAGAGAGAGAGCTCGTGAGAACGAGAGAGAGAGAGAGAGAGCTCGTGAGAACGAGAGAGAGAGAGAGACGGCTCGCAAGAACGAGAGAGTGAGAGAGAAGGCTCGCGAGAATGAGAGAGAGTGAGAGAGACGGCTCGCGAGAACGAGAGTGCTCGTGTGAACGAGAGAGAGAGAGCTCGCGAGAACGAGAGAGAGAGAGAGCTCGCGAGAACGAGAGAGAGAGAGAGCTCGCGAGAACGAGAGAGAGAGAGAGCTCGCGAGAACGAGAGAGAGAGAGAGCTCGCGAGAACGAGAGAGAGAGAGAGCTCGCGAGAACGAGAGAGAGAGAGAGCTCGCGAGAACGAGAGAGCGAGCTCGCGAGAACGAGAGAGGGAGAGCTCGTGAGAACGAGAGAGAGAGAAAGAGCTCGTGAGAACGAGAGAGAGAGAGAGACAGCTCGCGAGAGCGAGAGAGAGAGAGAGAGCTGGCGGGAACGAGAGAGAGAGAGAGACGGCTCGCGAGAACGAGAGGGAGTGAGAGAGAAGGCTCGCGAGAACGAGAGTGCTCGTGTGAACGAGAGAGAGAGAGAGCTCGCGAGAACGAGAGAGAGCTCGCGAGAACGAGAGAGAGCTCGCGAGAACGAGAGAGAGAGAGAGAGCTCGCGAGAACGAGAGAGAGAGAGAGCTCGCGAGAACGAGAGAGAGAGAGAGCTCGTGAGAACGAGAGAGAGAGAGAGCTCGCGAGAACGAGAGAGCGAGCTCGCGAGAACGAGAGAGGGAGAGCTCGTGAGAACTAGAGAGAGAGAGAGCTCGTGAGAACGAGAGAGAGAGAGAGCTCGTGAGAACGAGAGAGAGAGAGAGCTCGTGAGAACGAGAGAGAGAGAGCTCGTGAGAACGAGAGAGAGAGAGAGCTCGTGAGAACGAGAGAGAGAGAGAGCTCGTGAGAACGAGAGAGAGAGAGAGCTCGTGAGAACGAGAGAGAGAGAGAGAGCTCGCGAGAACGAGAGAGAGAGAGAGCTCGCGAGAACGAGAGAGAGAGAGAGCTCGCGAGAACGAGAGAGAGAGAGAGCTCGCGAGAACGAGAGAGCGAGCTCGCGAGAACGAGAGAGGGAGAGCTCGTGAGAACGAGAGAGAGAGAGAGAGAGAGCTCGTGAGAATGAGAGAGAGAGAGAGCTCGTGAGAATGAGAGAGAGAGAGAGCTCGTGAGAATGAGAGAGAGAGAGAGCTCGTGAGAACGAGAGAGAGAGAGAGAGCTCGTGAGAACGAGAGAGAGAGAGAGAGCTCGTGAGAACGAGAGAGAGAGAGAGAGCTCGTGAGAACGAGAGAGAGAGAGAGAGAGCTCGTGAGAACGAGAGAGAGAGAGAGAGGGCTCGCGGGAACGAGAGAGAGAGAGAGACGGCTCGCGGGAACGAGAGAGAGAGAGACGGCTCGCGGGAACGAGAGAGAGTGAGAGAGACGGCTCGCGAGAACGAGAGAGAGTGAGAGAGACGGCTCGCGAGAATGAGAGAGAGAGCAGGTGCGCGAGAATGAGGGAGAGAGAGAGAGACGGCTCGCGAGAACGAGAGAGTGCTCGTGTGAACGAGAGAGAGTGCTCGCGAGAACGAGAGAGAGAGAGACAGCTCGCGGGAACGAGAGAGAGAGAGAGACGGCTCGCGAGAACGAGAGAGAGTGAGAGAGACGGCTCGCGAGAACGAGAGAGAGAGCCGGTGCGCGAGAACGAGAGAGAGAGGGGGACGGCGCGCGAGAACGAGAGAGAGAGAGAGAGACGGTGCCCAAGAACGAGGGAGAGGGAGAGACGGCGCCCGAGAACGAGGGAGAGAGAGAGAGACGGCGTGCAAGAACCAGAGAGCGACAGCGCGAGGGAGACACGGTGTGAGGGCATGAGAGAGAGAGAGAGACGGCGCGAGGGAACGAGAGAGACAGAAAGTGCGCGAGAACGAGAGAGAGAGGGACGGCGTGCGAGAACGAGAGAGAGACAGCGCGAGGGATCCAGAGAGAGAGAGGGAGACACGGTGTGAGGGCATGAGAGAGAGAGAGAGACGGCGCGAGGGAACGAGAGAGACAGAAGGTGCGCAAGAACGAGAGAGAGGGACGGCGCGCGAGAACGAGAGAGAGAAAGAGAGAGAGAGAGAGAGAGAGAGATGGCGCGCGAGGATGAGAGAGAGAGACGGCGTGCGAGAATGAGAGAGAGAGAGAGACGGCGCGCGAGAACGAGAGAGAAAGACGGCGTGCGAGAACGAGAGAGAGAGAGAGAGACGGCGCGCGAGAACGAGAGAGAGAGAGAGAGAGAGAGATGGCGCGCGAGAACGAGAGAGAGAGAGAGAGAGAGAGAGAGAGAGACGGCGCGCGAGAACGAGAGAGAGAGAGAGACGGCCCGTGAGACCGAGAGAGAGAGAGAGAGAAACGGTTCGCGAGACCGAGAGAGAGACGGCGCGCGAGAACGAGAGAGAGAGAGACGGCGCGCGAGAACGAGAGAGAAAGACGGCGTGCGAGAATGAGAGGGAGAGAGAGACGGCTCGCGAGAACGAGAGGGAGAGAGAGACGGCTCGCGAGAACGAGAGGGAGAGAGAGACGGCTCGCGAGAACGAGAGGGAGAGAGAGACGGCTCGCGAGAACGAGAGGGAGAGAGAGACGGCTCGCGAGAACGAGAGGGAGAGAGAGACGGCTCGCGAGAACGAGAGGGAGAGAGAGACGGCTCGCGAGAACGAGAGGGAGAGAGAGACGGCTCGCGAGAACGAGAGGGAGAGAGAGACGGCTCGCGAGAACGAGAGAGAGAGAGAGACGGCTCGCGAGAACGAGAGAGAGAGAGAGAGACGGCACGCGAGAACGAGAGAGAGAGAGCTCGGGAGAACGAGAGAGAGAGAGAGAGAGCTCGTGAAAACGAGAGAGAGGGAGAGAGCTCGTGAGAACGAGAGAGAGAGCTCGTGAGAACGAGAGAGAGAGCTCGTGAGAACGAGAGAGAGAGAGCTCGTGAGAACGAGAGAGAGAGAGCTCGGGAGAACGAGAGAGAGAGAGAGAGAGCTCGTGAGAACGAGCGAGAGAGCTCGTGAGAACGAGAGAGAGAGAGCTCGTGAAACCGAGAGAGAGAGAGAGAGCTCGTGAAACCGAGAGAGAGAGAGCTCGTGAGAACGAGAGAGAGAGAGAGAGACCTCGTGAGAACGAGAGAGAGAGAGAGCTCGTGAGAACGAGAGAGAGAGCTCGTGAGAACGAGAGAGAGAGAGAGCTCGTGAGAACGAGAGAGAGAGCTCGTGAGAACGAGAGAGAGAGAGAGCTCGTGAGAACGAGAGAGAGAGAGAGAGCTCGTGAGAACGAGAGAGAGAGAGAGAGCTCGTGAGAACGAGAGAGAGAGAGAGAGAGCTCGTGAGAACGAGAGAGAGAGAGAGAGAGCTCGTGAGAACGAGAGAGAGAGAGAGAGAGCTCGTGAGAACGAGAGAGAGAGAGAGAGCTCGTGAGAACGAGAGAGAGAGAGAGCTCGTGAGAACGAGAGAGAGAGAGCCCGTGAGAACGAGAGAGAGAGATAGAGAGAGCTCGTGAGAACGAGACAGAGAGAGAGAGAGAGAGAGCTCGTGAGAACGAGAGAGAGAGACGGCTCGCGAGACCGAGAGAGAGAGCTCGTGAGAACGAGACAGAGAGAGAGAGAGAGCTCGTGAGAACGAGAGAGAGAGAGAGTGAGCTCGTGAGAACGAGAGAGAGAGAGAGACGGCTCGCGAGACCGAGAGAGAGAGAGAGACGGCTCGCGAGAACGAGAGAGAGAGAGAGATGGCTCGCGAGAACAAGAGAGAGAGAGAGAGAGAGAGAGAGACGGCTCGCGAGAACGAGAGAGAGAGAGAGAGAGACGGCTCGCGAGAACGAGAGAGAGAGAGAGAGAGACGGCTCGCGAGAACGAGAGAGAGAGAGAGAGATGGCTCGCGAGAACGAGAGAGAGAGAGAGACGGCTCGCGAGAACGAGAGAGAGAGAGAGAGACGGCTCGCGAGAACGAGAGAGAAAGAGAGACGGCTCGCGAGAGAGAGAGAGAGAGACGGCTCGCGAGAACGAGAGCGAGAGGGAGAGAGAGAGCTCGTGAGAACGAGAGAGAGAGAGCTCGCGAGAACGAGAGAGAGAGAGAGAGCTCGCGAGAACGAGAGAGAGAGAGAGAGCACGTGAGAACGAGAGAGAGAGAGAGAGAGCACGTGAGAACGAGAGAGAGAGAGAGCTCGCGAGAACGAGAGAGGGAGAGAGAGAGCTCGCGAGAACGAGAGAGAGAGAGCTCGCGAGAACGAGAGAGAGAGAGAGAGCTCGCGAGAACGAGAGAGAGAGGGAGAGGGCTCGCGAGAACGAGAGAGAGAGAGAGATGGCTCGCGAGAACGAGAGAGAAAGAGAGACGGCTCGCGAGAGAGAGAGAGAGAGAGACGGCTCGCGAGAACGAGAGCGAGAGGGAGAGAGAGAGCTCGTGAGAACGAGAGAGAGAGAGCTCGCGAGAACGAGAGAGAGAGAGAGAGCTCGCGAGAACGAGAGAGAGAGAGAGAGCACGTGAGAACGAGAGAGAGAGAGAGAGAGCACGTGAGAACGAGAGAGAGAGAGAGCTCGCGAGAACGAGAGAGGGAGAGAGAGAGCTCGCGAGAACGAGAGAGAGAGAGCTCGCGAGAACGAGAGAGAGAGAGAGAGCTCGCGAGAACGAGAGAGAGAGAGAGAGCTCGCGAGAACGAGAGAGAGAGAGAGAGCTCGCGAGAACGAGAGAGAGAGAGAGAGCTCGCGAGAACGAGAGAGAGAGAGAGCTCGCGAGAACGAGAGAGAGAGAGCGAGCTCGCGAGAACGAGAGAGAGAGAGCGAGCTCGCGAGAACGAGAGAGAGAGGGAGAGGGCTCGCGAGAACGAGAGGGAGAGAGCGAGCTCGCGAGAACGAGAGAGAGCTCGCGAGAACGAGAGAGAGAGGGAGGGCTCGCGAGAACGAGAGAGAGAGGGAGACGGCTCGCGGGAACGAGAGAGAGAGAGAGACGGCTCGCGGGAACGAGAGAGAGAGAGACGGCTCGCGAGAACGAGAGAGAGAGGGAGAGAGAGAGCTCGTGAGAACGAGAGAGAGAGCTCGTGAGAACAAGAGAGAGAGAGCTCGCGAGAACGAGAGAGAGCTCGTGAGAACAAGAGAGAGAGAGAGAGCTCGCGAGAACGAGAGAGGGAGAGAGAGAGCTCGCGAGAATGAGAGAGAGAGAGCTCGCGAGAACGAGAGAGAGAGAGAGAGCTCGCGAGAACGAGAGAGAGAGAGCGAGCTCGCGAGAACTAGAGAGAGAGAGAGAGCTCGCGAGAACGAGAGAGAGAGGGAGAGAGCTCGCGAGAACGAGAGAGAGAGGGAGAGGGCTCGCGAGAACGAGAGGGAGAGAGCGAGCTCGCGAGAACGAGAGAGAGAGAGAGCTCGCGAGAACGAGAGAGAGAGGGAGAGGGCTCGCGAGAACGAGAGAGAGAGAGAGACGGCTCGCGGGAACGAGAGAGAGAGAGACGGCTCGCGAGAACGAGAGAGAGAGGGAGAGAGAGAGCTCGTGAGAACGAGAGAGAGAGCTCGTGAGAACGAGAGAGAGAGCTCGTGAGAACGAGAGAGAGCTCGTGAGAACGAGAGAGAGAGAGCTCGCGAGAACGAGAGAGAGAGGGAGAGCTCGCGAGAACGAGAGAGAGAGGGAGAGCGCTCGCGAGAACGAGAGAGAGAGGGAGAGGGCTCGCGAGAACGAGAGAGAGAGGGAGAGGGCTCGCGAGAACGAGAGAGAGAGGGAGAGGGCTCGCGAGAACGAGAGAGAGAGGGAGAGGGCTCGCGAGAACGAGAGAGAGAGGAAGAGGGCTCGCGAGAACGAGAGAGAGAGGGAGAGGGCTCGCGGGAACGAGTGAGAGAGAGAGCTCGTGAGAACGAGAGAGAGAGAGAGAGACGGCTCGCGAGAACGAGAGAGAGAGAGAGAGAGCTCGTGAGAACGAGAGAGAGAGAGAGAGCTCATGAGAACGAGAGAGAGAGAGAGACGGCTCGCGAGAACGAGAGAGAGAGGAAGAGGGCTCGCGAGAACGAGAGAGAGAGGGAGAGGGCTCGCGGGAACGAGTGAGAGAGAGAGCTCGCGGGAACGAGTGGGAGAGAGAGCCCGCGAGAACGAGAGAGAGAGAGAGACAGCTCGCGAGAACGAGAGAGAGAGAGACGGCTCGCGGGAACGAGAGAGAGAGAGAGAGAGAGACGGCTCGTGAGACCGAGAGAGAGAGAGAGAGAAACGGTTCGCGAGACCGAGAGAGAGACGGCGCGCGAGAACGAGAGAGAAAGACGGCGTGCGAGAATGAGAGGGAGAGAGAGACGGCTCGCGAGAACGAGAGGGAGAGAGAGACGGCTCGCGAGAACGAGAGGGAGAGAGAGACGGCTCGCGAGAACGAGAGGGAGAGAGAGACGGCTCGCGAGAACGAGAGGGAGAGAGAGACGGCTCGCGAGAACGAGAGGGAGAGAGAGACGGCTCGCGAGAACGAGAGAGAGAGAGAGACGGCTCGCGAGAACGAGAGAGAGAGAGAGACGGCTCGCGAGAACGAGAGAGAGAGAGAGACGGCACGCGAGAACGAGAGAGAGAGAGCTCGGGAGAACGAGAGAGAGAGAGAGAGAGCTCGTGAAAACGAGAGAGAGGGAGAGAGCTCGTGAGAACGAGAGAGAGAGCTCGTGAGAACGAGAGAGAGAGCTCGTGAGAACGAGAGAGAGAGAGCTCGTGAGAACGAGAGAGAGAGAGCTCGGGAGAACGAGAGAGAGAGAGAGAGAGCTCGTGAGAACGAGCGAGAGAGCTCGTGAGAACGAGAGAGAGAGAGCTCGTGAAACCGAGAGAGAGAGAGAGAGCTCGTGAAACCGAGAGAGAGAGAGCTCGTGAAACCGAGAGAGAGAGAGCTCGTGAGAACGAGAGAGAGAGAGCTCGTGAGAACGAGAGAGAGAGAGAGAGAGCTCGTGAGAACGAGAGAGAGAGAGAGAGACCTCGTGAGAACGAGAGAGAGAGAGAGCTCGTGAGAACGAGAGAGAGAGAGAGCTCGTGAGAACGAGAGAGAGAGAGAGCTCGTGAGAACGAGAGAGAGAGAGAGAGCTCGTGAGAACGAGAGAGAGAGAGAGAGCTCGTGAGAACGAGAGAGAGAGAGAGAGAGCTCGTGAGAACGAGAGAGAGAGAGAGAGAGCTCGTGAGAACGAGAGAGAGAGAGAGAGAGCTCGTGAGAACGAGAGAGAGAGAGAGAGCTCGTGAGAACGAGAGAGAGAGAGAGCTCGTGAGAACGAGAGAGAGAGAGAGCTCGTGAGAACGAGAGAGAGAGACGGCTCGCGAGAACGAGAGAGAGAGAGAGATGGCTCGCGAGAACAAGAGAGAGAGAGAGAGAGAGAGAGAGACGGCTCGCGAGAACGAGAGAGAGAGAGAGAGAGACGGCTCGCGAGAACGAGAGAGAGAGAGAGAGAGACGGCTCGCGAGAACGAGAGAGAGAGAGAGAGATGGCTCGCGAGAACGAGAGAGAGAGAGAGACGGCTCGCGAGAACGAGAGAGAGAGAGAGAGACGGCTCGCGAGAACGAGAGAGAAAGAGAGACGGCTCGCGAGAACGAGAGAGAAAGAGAGACGGCTCGCGAGAGAGAGAGAGAGAGACGGCTCGCGAGAACGAGAGCGAGAGGGAGAGAGAGAGCTCGTGAGAACGAGAGAGAGAGAGCTCGCGAGAACGAGAGAGAGAGAGAGAGCTCGCGAGAACGAGAGAGAGAGAGAGAGCACGTGAGAACGAGAGAGAGAGAGAGAGAGCACGTGAGAACGAGAGAGAGAGAGCTCGCGAGAACGAGAGAGGGAGAGAGAGAGCTCGCGAGAACGAGAGAGAGAGAGCTCGCGAGAACGAGAGAGAGAGAGAGAGCTCGCGAGAACGAGAGAGAGAGAGAGAGCTCGCGAGAACGAGAGAGAGAGAGGAGCTCGCGAGAACGAGAGAGAGAGAGCGAGCTCGCGAGAACGAGAGAGAGAGAGCGAGCTCGCGAGAACGAGAGAGAGAGGGAGAGGGCTCGCGAGAACGAGAGGGAGAGAGCGAGCTCGCGAGAACGAGAGAGAGCTCGCGAGAACGAGAGAGAGAGGGAGAGGGCTCGCGAGAACGAGAGAGAGAGGGAGACGGCTCGCGGGAACGAGAGAGAGAGGGAGACGGCTCGCGGGAACGAGAGAGAGAGAGAGACGGCTCGCGGGAACGAGAGAGAGAGAGACGGCTCGCGAGAACGAGAGAGAGAGGGAGAGAGAGAGCTCGTGAGAACGAGAGAGAGAGCTCGTGAGAACAAGAGAGAGAGAGCTCGCGAGAACGAGAGAGAGAGAGCTCGTGAGAACAAGAGAGAGAGAGAGAGCTCGCGAGAACGAGAGAGGGAGAGAGAGAGCTCGCGAGAATGAGAGAGAGAGAGCTCGCGAGAACGAGAGAGAGAGAGAGAGCTCGCGAGAACTAGAGAGAGAGAGAGAGCTCGCGAGAACGAGAGAGAGAGGGAGAGAGCTCGCGAGAACGAGAGAGAGAGGGAGAGGGCTCGCGAGAACGAGAGGGAGAGAGCGAGCTCGCGAGAACGAGAGAGAGAGAGCTCGCGAGAACGAGAGAGAGAGGGAGAGGGCTCGCGAGAACGGGAGAGAGAGGGAGACGGCTCGCGGGAACGAGAGAGAGAGAGAGACGGCTCGCGGGAACGAGAGAGAGAGAGACGGCTCGCGAGAACGAGAGAGAGAGGGAGAGAGAGAGCTCGTGAGAACGAGAGAGAGAGCTCGTGAGAACGAGAGAGAGAGCTCGTGAGAACGAGAGAGAGAGAGCTCGCGAGAACGAGAGAGGGAGAGCTCGCGAGAACGAGAGAGAGAGGGAGAGCGCTCGCGAGAACGAGAGAGAGAGGGAGAGGGCTCGCGAGAACGAGAGAGAGAGGGAGAGGGCTCGCGAGAACGAGAGAGAGAGGGAGAGGGCTCGCGAGAACGAGAGAGAGAGGGAGAGGGCTCGCGAGAACGAGAGAGAGAGGGAGAGGGCTCACGAGAACGAGAGAGAGAGGAAGAGGGCTCGCGAGAACGAGAGAGAGAGGGAGAGGGCTCGCGGGAACGAGTGAGAGAGAGAGCTCGTGAGAACGAGAGAGAGAGAGAGACGGCTCGCGAGAACGAGAGAGAGAGAGAGAGAGAGCTCGTGAGAACGAGAGAGAGAGAGAGAGCTCATGAGAACGAGAGAGAGAGAGAGAGACGGCTCGCGAGAACGAGAGAGAGAGGAAGAGGGCTCGCGAGAACGAGAGAGAGAGGGAGAGGGCTCGCGGGAACGAGTGAGAGAGAGAGCTCGCGGGAACGAGTGAGAGAGAGAGCTCGCGAGAACGAGAGAGAGAGAGACAGCTCGCGAGAACGAGAGAGAGAGAGACGGCTCGCGGGAACGAGAGAGAGAGAGAGAGACGGCTCGCGAGAACGAGAGAGAGTGAGAGAGACGGCTCGCGAGAACGAGAGAGTGCTCGTGTGAACGAGAGTGAGTGCTCTCCAGAACGAGAGAGAGAGAGACGGCTCGCGGGAACGAGAGAGAGAGAGAGAGAGCTCGTGAGAACGAGAGAGAGAGAGACGGCTCGCGAGAACGAGAGAGAGATGGCTCGCGGGAACGAGAGAGAGAGAGACGGCTCGCGAGAACGAGAGAGAGTGAGAGCGACGGCTCGCGAGAACGAGAGAGAGAGAGAGACGGCTCGCAAGAACGAGAGAGAGTGAGAGCGACGGCTCGCGAGAACGAGAGAGAGAGCTGGTGCACGAGAACAAGGGAGAGAGAGAGACGACTCGCGAGAACGAGAGCGTGCTCGTGTGAACGAGAGTGAGTGCTCGCCAGAACGAGAGAGAGAGAGACGGCTCGCGGGAACGAGAGAGAGAGAGAGAGAGCTCGTGAGAACGAGAGAGAGAGAGAGACGGCTCGCGAGAACGAGAGAGAGACGGCTCGCGGGAACGAGAGAGAGAGAGACGGCTCGCGAGAACGAGAGAGAGTGAGAGCGACGGCTCGCGAGAACGAGAGAGAGAGAGAGACGGCTCGCAAGAACGAGAGAGAGTGAGAGCGACGGCTCGCGAGAACGAGAGAGAGAGCTGGTGCACGAGAACGAGGGAGAGAGAGAGACGGCTCGCGAGAACGAGAGCGTGCTCGTGTGAACGGGAGAGAGTGCTCGCGAGAACGAGAGAGAGAGAGACGGCTCACGGGAACGAGAGAGAGTGAGAGAGACGGCTCGCGAGAACGAGAGAGAGTGAGAGAGACGGCTCGCGAGAACGAGAGAGTGTGAGAGAGACGGCTCGCGAGAACGAGAGAGAGAGCTGGTGCACGAGAACGAGGGAGAGAGAGAGACGGCTCGCGAGAACGAGAGCGTGCTCGTGTGAACGAGAGAGAGTGCTCGCGAGAACGAGAGAGAGAGAGACGGCTCGCGGGAACGAGAGAGAGTGAGAGAGACGGCTCGCGAGAACGAGAGAGAGTGAGAGAGACGGCTCGTGAGAACGAGAGAGAGTGAGAGAGACGGCTCGCGAGAACGAGAGAGTGCTCGTGTGAACGAGAGAGAGTGCTCGTGTGAACGAGAGAGAGTGCTCGTGTGAACGAGAGAGTGCTCGTGTGAACGAGAGAGAGAGCGAGCTCGTGAGAACGAGAGAGAGAGAGAGCTCGTGAGAACGAGAGAGAGAGAGAGCTCGTGAGAACGAGAGAGAGAGAGCTCGTGAGAACGAGAGAGAGAGAGAGACAGCTCGCGGGAACGAGAGAGAGAGAGACGGCTCGCGAGAACGAGAGAGAGTGAGAGAGACGGCTCGCGAGAACGAGAGAGAGAGAGAGAGAGAGAGACGGCTCGCGAGAACGAGAGTGCTTGTGTGAACGAGAGAGAGAGAGAGCTCGCGAGAACGAGAGAGAGAGAGAGCTCGCGAGAACGAGAGAGAGAGAGAGCTCGCGAGAACGAGAGAGAGAGAGAGCTCGCGAGAACGAGAGAGGGAGAGCTCGTGAGAACGAGAGAGAGAGCTCGTGAGAACGAGAGAGAGAGAGAGACGGCTCGCGAGAACAAGAGAGAGAGAGACGGCTCGCGGGAACGAGAGAGAGTGAGAGAGACGGCTCGCGAGAACGAGAGAGAGTGAGAGAGACGGCTCGCGAGAACGAGAGTGCTCGCGAGAACGAGAGAGAGAGAGCTCGCGAGAACGAGAGAGCGAGAGAGCTCGCGAGAACGAGAGAGCGAGAGAGCTCGCGAGAACGAGAGAGCGAGAGAGCTCGCGAGAACGAGAGAGAGAGAGAGCTCGTGAGAACGAGAGAGAGAGAGAGAGCTCGTGAGAACGAGAGAGAGAGAGAGAGCTCGTGAGAACGAGAGAGAGAGAGAGACGGCTCGCAAGAACGAGAGAGTGAGAGAGAAGGCTCGCGAGAATGAGAGAGAGTGAGAGAGACGGCTCGCGAGAACGAGAGTGCTCGTGTGAACGAGAGAGAGAGAGAGCTCGCGAGAACGAGAGAGAGAGAGAGCTCGCGAGAACGAGAGAGAGAGAGCTCGCGAGAACGAGAGAGAGAGAGAGCTCGCGAGAACGAGAGAGAGAGAGAGCTCGTGAGAACGAGAGAGAGAGAGCTCGCGAGAACGAGAGAGCGAGCTCGCGAGAACGAGAGAGGGAGAGCTCGTGAGAACGAGAGAGAGAGCTCGTGAGAACGAGAGAGAGAGAGAGACGGCTCGCGAGAGCGAGAGAGAGAGAGAGAGCTGGCGGGAACGAGAGAGAGAGAGAGACGGCTCGCGAGAACGAGAGAGAGTGAGAGAGAAGGCTCGCGAGAACGAGAGAGAGTGAGAGAGACGGCTCGCGAGAACGAGAGTGCTCGTGTGAACGAGAGAGAGAGAGAGCTCGCGAGAACGAGAGAGAGCTCGCGAGAACGAGAGAGAGAGAGAGAGCTCGCGAGAACGAGAGAGGGAGAGCTCGCGAGAACGAGAGAGAGAGAGAGCTCGTGAGAACGAGAGAGAGAGAGAGCTCGCGAGAACGAGAGAGCGAGCTCGCGAGAACGAGAGAGGGAGAGCTCGTGAGAACGAGAGAGAGAGAGAGCTCGTGAGAACGAGAGAGAGAGAGAGCTCGTGAGAACGAGAGAGAGAGAGAGCTCGTGAGAACGAGAGAGAGAGAGAGCTCGTGAGAACGAGAGAGAGAGAGAGCTCGCGAGAACGAGAGAGCGAGCTCGCGAGAACGAGAGAGGGAGAGCTCGTGAGAACGAGAGAGAGAGAGCTCGTGAGAACGAGAGAGAGAGAGAGAGAGAGAGCTCGTGAGAACGAGAGAGAGAGAGAGAGAGCTCGTGAGAATGAGAGAGAGAGAGAGCTCGTGAGAATGAGAGAGAGAGAGCTCGTGAGAATGAGAGAGAGAGAGAGAGCTCGTGAGAACGAGAGAGAGAGAGAGAGAGCTCGTGAGAACGAGAGAGAGAGAGAGAGGGCTCGCGGGAACGAGAGAGAGAGAGAGACGGCTCGCGGGAACGAGAGAGAGAGAGAGACGGCTCGCGGGAACGAGAGAGAGAGAGACGGCTCGCGGGAACGAGAGAGAGAGAGACGGCTCGCGAGAACGAGAGAGAGTGAGAGAGACGGCTCGCGAGAATGAGAGAGAGAGCAGGTGCGCGAGAATGAGGGAGAGAGAGAGAGACGGCTCGCGAGAACGAGAGAGTGCTCGTGTGAACGAGAGAGAGTGCTCGCGAGAACGAGAGAGAGAGAGACGGCTCGCGGGAACGAGAGAGAGAGAGAGACGGCTCGCGAGAACGAGAGAGAGTGAGAGAGACGGCTCGCGAGAACGAGAGAGAGAGCCGGTGCGCGAGAATGAGGGAGAGAGAGGGACGGCGCGCGAGAACGAGAGAGAGAGGGGGACGGCGCGCGAGAACGAGAGAGAGAGAGAGACGGTGCCCAAGAACGAGGGAGAGGGAGAGACGGCGCCCGAGAACGAGGGAGAGAGAGAGAGACGGCGTGCAAGAACCAGAGAGAGACAGCGCGAGGGAGACACGGTGTGAGGGCATGAGAGAGAGAGAGAGACGGCGCGAGGGAACGAGAGAGACAGAAAGTGCGCGAGAACGAGAGAGAGAGGGACGGCGTGCGAGAACGAGAGAGAGACAGCGCGAGGGATCCAGAGAGAGAGAGGGAGACACGGTGTGAGGGCATGAGAGAGAGAGAGAGACGGCGCGAGGGAACGAGAGAGACAGAAGGTGCGCAAGAACGAGAGAGAGGGACGGCGCGCGAGAACGAGAGAATGACAGAGAGAGAGAGAGAGAGAGAGACGGCGTGCGAGAACGAGAGAGAGAGAGAGACGGCGCGCGAGAACGAGAGAGAAAGACGGCGTGCGAGAACGAGAGAGAGAGAGAGACGGCGCGCGAGAACGAGAGAGAGAGAGAGAGAGAGAGAGAGAGAGACGGCGCGCGAGAACGAGAGAGAGAGAGAGACGGCTCGTGAGACCGAGAGAGAGAGAGAGAGAAACGGTTCGCGAGACAGAGAGAGAGAGAGACGGCGCGCGAGAACGAGAGAGAGAGAGAGAGAGAGAGAGAGACGGCGCGCGAGAACGAGAGAGAAAGACGGCGTGCGAGAACGAGAGAGAGAGAGAGACGGCTCGCGAGAACGAGAGGGAGAGAGAGACGGCTCGCGAGAACGAGAGGGAGAGAGAGACGGCTCGCGAGAACGAGAGGGAGAGAGAGACGGCTCGCGAGAACGAGAGAGAGAGAGAGACGGCTCGCGAGAACGAGAGAGAGAGAGAGACGGCTCGCGAGAACGAGAGAGAGAGAGAGAGGGCACGCGAGAACGAGAGACAGAGAGCTCGGGAGAACGAGAGAGAGAGAGAGAGAGCTCGTGAAAACGAGAGAGAGGGAGAGAGCTCGTGAGAACGAGAGAGAGAGCTCGCGAGAACGAGAGAGGGAGAGCTCGTGAGAACGAGAGAGAGAGAGAGCTCGTGAGAACGAGAGAGAGAGAGAGCTCGTGAGAACGAGAGAGAGAGAGAGCTCGTGAGAACGAGAGAGAGAGAGAGCTCGCGAGAACGAGAGAGCGAGCTCGCGAGAACGAGAGAGGGAGAGCTCGTGAGAACGAGAGAGAGAGAGCTCGTGAGAACGAGAGAGAGAGAGAGAGAGAGAGCTCGTGAGAACGAGAGAGAGAGAGAGAGAGCTCGTGAGAATGAGAGAGAGAGAGAGCTCGTGAGAATGAGAGAGAGAGAGCTCGTGAGAATGAGAGAGAGAGAGCTCGTGAGAACGAGAGAGAGAGAGAGAGAGCTCGTGAGAACGAGAGAGAGAGAGAGAGGGCTCGCGGGAACGAGAGAGAGAGAGAGACGGCTCGCGGGAACGAGAGAGAGAGAGAGACGGCTCGCGGGAACGAGAGAGAGAGAGACGGCTCGCGGGAACGAGAGAGAGAGAGACGGCTCGCGAGAACGAGAGAGAGTGAGAGAGACGGCTCGCGAGAATGAGAGAGAGAGCAGGTGCGCGAGAATGAGGGAGAGAGAGAGAGACGGCTCGCGAGAACGAGAGAGTGCTCGTGTGAACGAGAGAGAGTGCTCGCGAGAACGAGAGAGAGAGAGACGGCTCGCGGGAACGAGAGAGAGAGAGAGACGGCTCGCGAGAACGAGAGAGAGTGAGAGAGACGGCTCGCGAGAACGAGAGAGAGAGCCGGTGCGCGAGAATGAGGGAGAGAGAGGGACGGCGCGCGAGAACGAGAGAGAGAGGGGGACGGCGCGCGGAGAACGAGAGAGAGAGAGAGACGGTGCCCAAGAACGAGGGAGAGGGAGAGACGGCGCCCGAGAACGAGGGAGAGAGAGAGAGACGGCGTGCAAGAACCAGAGAGAGACAGCGCGAGGGAGACACGGTGTGAGGGCATGAGAGAGAGAGAGAGACGGCGCGAGGGAACGAGAGAGACAGAAAGTGCGCGAGAACGAGAGAGAGAGGGACGGCGTGCGAGAACGAGAGAGAGACAGCACGAGGGATCCAGAGAGAGAGAGGGAGACACGGTGTGAGGGCATGAGAGAGAGAGAGAGACGGCGCGAGGGAACGAGAGAGACAGAAGGTGCGCAAGAACGAGAGAGAGGGACGGCGCGCGATAACGAGAGAATGACAGAGAGAGAGAGAGAGAGAGACGGCGTGCGAGAACGAGAGAGAGAGAGAGACGGCGCGCGAGAACGAGAGAGAAAGACGGCGTGCGAGAACGAGAGAGAGAGAGAGACGGCGCGCGAGAACGAGAGAGAGAGAGAGAGAGAGAGAGAGAGAGACGGCGCGCGAGAACGAGAGAGAGAGAGAGACGGCTCGTGAGACCGAGAGAGAGAGAGAGAGAAACGGTTCGCGAGACAGAGAGAGAGAGAGACGGCGCGCGAGAACGAGAGAGAGAGAGAGAGAGAGAGAGAGACGGCGCGCGAGAACGAGAGAGAAAGACGGCGTGCGAGAACGAGAGAGAGAGAGAGACGGCTCGCGAGAACGAGAGGGAGAGAGAGACGGCTCGCGAGAACGAGAGGGAGAGAGAGACGGCTCGCGAGAACGAGAGGGAGAGAGAGACGGCTCGCGAGAACGAGAGAGAGAGAGAGACGGCTCGCGAGAACGAGAGAGAGAGAGAGACGGCTCGCGAGAACGAGAGAGAGAGAGAGAGGGCACGCGAGAACGAGAGAGAGAGAGCTCGGGAGAACGAGAGAGAGAGAGAGAGAGCTCGTGAAAACGAGAGAGAGGGAGAGAGCTCGTGAGAACGAGAGAGAGAGCTCGTGAGAACGAGAGAGAGAGCTCGTGAGAACGAGAGAGAGAGAGCTCGGGAGAACGAGAGAGAGGGAGAGAGAGCTCGTGAGAACGAGCGAGAGAGCTCGTGAGAACGAGAGAGAGAGAGCTCGTGAAACCGAGAGAGAGAGAGAGAGCTCGTGAAACCGAGAGAGAGAGAGAGAGCTCGTGAAACCGAGAGAGAGAGAGCTCGTGAGAACGAGAGAGAGAGAGAGAGACCTCGTGAGAACGAGAGAGAGAGAGAGCTCGTGAGAACGAGAGAGAGAGAGAGAGACCTCGTGAGAACGAGAGAGAGAGAGAGCTCGTGAGAACGAGAGAGAGAGAGCTCGTGAGAACGAGAGAGAGAGAGAGAGCTCGTGAGAACGAGAGAGAGAGAGCTCGTGAGAACGAGAGAGAGAGAGCTCGTGAGAACGAGAGAGAGAGAGAGAGCTCGTGAGAACGAGAGAGAGAGAGAGTGCTCGTGAGAACGAGAGAGAGAGAGAGAGAGCTCGTGAGAACGAGAGAGAGAGAGAGAGCTCGTGAGAACGAGAGAGAGAGAGAGAGAGAGCTCGTGAGAACGAGAGAGAGAGAGAGCTCATGAGAACGAGAGAGAGAGAGCCCGTGAGAACGAGAGAGAGAGATAGAGAGTGCTCGTGAGAACGAGACAGAGAGAGAGAGAGAGAGCTCGTGAGAACGAGAGAGAGAGAGAGAGAGAGACGGCTCGCGAGAACGAGAGAGAGAGAGAGAGAGACGGCTCGCGAGAACGAGAGAGAGAGAGAGAGAGACGGCTCGCGAGAACGAGAGAGAGAGAGAGACGGCTCGCGAGAACGAGAGAGAGAGAGCTCGTGAGAACGAGAGAGAGAGAGAGAGCTCGTGAGAACGAGAGAGAGAGAGAGTGCTCGTGAGAACGAGAGAGAGAGAGAGAGAGCTCGTGAGAACGAGAGAGAGAGAGAGAGCTCGTGAGAACGAGAGAGAGAGAGAGAGAGAGCTCGTGAGAACGAGAGAGAGAGAGAGCTCATGAGAACGAGAGAGAGAGAGCCCGTGAGAACGAGAGAGAGAGATAGAGAGTGCTCGTGAGAACGAGACAGAGAGAGAGAGAGAGAGCTCGTGAGAACGAGAGAGAGAGAGAGAGAGAGACGGCTCGCGAGAACGAGAGAGAGAGAGAGAGAGACGGCTCGCGAGAACGAGAGAGAGAGAGAGAGAGACGGCTCGCGAGAACGAGAGAGAGAGAGAGACGGCTCGCGAGAACGAGAGAGAGAGAGAGAGACGGCTCGCGAGAACGAGAGAGAGAGAGAGACGGCTCGCGAGAACGAGAGAGAAAGAGAGACGGCTCGCGAGAACGAGAGAGAGAGAGAGAGACGGCTCGCGAGAACGAGAGAGAGAGAGAGACGGCTCGCGAGAACGAGAGAGAGAGAGAGACGGCTCGCGAGAACGAGAGAGAGAGAGAGACGGCTCGCGAGAACGAGAGAGAGAGGGAGAGAGCTCGTGAGAACGAGAGAGGGAGAGAGCTCGTGAGAACGAGAGAGAGAGGGAGAGAGCTCGTGAGAACGAGAGAGAGAGGGAGAGAGCTCGTGAGAACGAGAGAGAGAGGGAGAGAGCTGGCTCGCGGGAACGAGAGAGAGAGAGAGACGGCTCGCGGGAACGAGAGAGAGAGGGCTCGCGAGAACGAGAGAGAGAGAGACGGCTCGCGAGAACGAGAGAGAGTGAGAGAGACGGCTCGCGAGAACGAGATAGAGCTCGTGTGAACGAGAGAGAGTGCTCGCGAGAACGAGAGAGAGAGAGAGCTCGTGAGAACGAGAGAGAGAGCGAGCTCGTGAGAACGAGAGAGAGAGAGAGAGCTCGTGAGAACGAGAGAGAGAGAGAGAGAGAGAGAGAGACGGCTCGCGAGAACGAGAGAGAGAGAGACGGCTCGCGGGAACGAGAGAGAGAGAGAGACGGCTCGCGAGAACGAGAGAGAGTGAGAGAGACGGCTCGCGAGAACGAGAGAGAGAGCCGATGCGCGAGAATGAGGGAGAGAGAGAGAGACGGCTTGCGAGAACGAGAGAGTGCTCGCGAGAACGAGAGAGAGTGAGAGAGACGGCTCGCGAGAACGAGAGAGAGTGAGAGAGACGGCTCGCGAGAACGAGAGTGTGCTCGTGTGAACGAGAGAGAGTGCTCGCGAGAACGAGAGAGAGAGCGAGCTCGTGAGAACGAGAGAGAGAGCAAGCTCGTGAGAACGAGAGAGAGCGAGCTCGTGAGAACGAGAGAGAGCGAGCTCGTGAGAACGAGAGAGAGAGCGAGCTCGTGAGAACGAGAGAGAGAGCGAGCTCGTGAGAACGAGAGAGAGAGCGAGCTCGTGAGAACGAGAGAGAGAGCGAGCTCGTGAGAACGAGAGAGAGAGCGATCTCGTGAGAACGAGAGAGAGAGCTCGTGAGAACGAGAGAGAGAGCTCGTGAGAACGAGAGAGAGAGAGAGACGGCTCGCGAGAACGAGAGAGACAGAGACGGCTCGCGGGAACGAGAGAGAGAGAGAGAGACGGCTCGCGAGAACGAGAGAGAGTGAGAGAGACGGCTCGCGAGAACGAGAGAGAGTGAGAGAGACTGCTCGCGAGAACGAGAGTGCTCGCGAGAACGAGAGTGCTCGCGAGAACGAGAGTGCTCGCGAGAACGGGAGTGCTCGCGAGAACGGGAGAGAGTGCTCGTGTGAACGAGAGAGAGTGCTCGCGAGAACGAGAGAGAGAGCGAGCTCGCGAGAACGAGAGAGAGAGCGAGCTCGTGAGAACGAGAGAGGGAGAGCTCGTGAGAACGAGAGATAGCTCGTGAGAACGAGAGAGAGAGATAGCTCGTGAGAACGAGAGAGAGAGATAGCTCGTGAGAGAGCTCGTGAGAACGAGAGAGAGAGAGAGCTCGTGAGAACGAGAGAGAGAGAGAGAGCTCGTGAGAACGAGAGAGAGAGAGAGGCTCGTGAGAACGAGAGAGAGAGAGAGCTCGTGAGAACGAGAGAGAGAGAAAGAGAGAGCTCGTGAGAACGAGAGAGAGAGAGAGAGAGAGCTCGTGAGAACGAGAGAGAGAGAGATAGAGAGCTCGTGAGAACGAGAGAGAGAGAGAGAGCTCGTGAGAACGAGAGAGAGAGAGAGAGCTCGCGAGAACGAGAGAGAGAGAGAGAGCTCGCGAGAACGAGAGAGAGAGAGACGGCTCGCGGGAACGAGAGAGAGAGAGAGACGGCTCGCGAGAACGAAGAGAGAGTGAGAGAGATGGCTCGCGAGAACGAGAGAGAGAGCCGGTGCGCGAGAATGAGGGAGAGAGAGAGAGACGGCTCGCGAGAACGAGAGAGTGCTCGTGTGAACGAGAGAGATTGCTCGCGAGAACGAGGGAGAGAGAGAGACGACTCGCGGGAACGAGAGAGAGAGAGAGAGAGACAGCTCGCGGGAACGAGGAGAGGGGAGAGAGAGACGGCTCGCGGGAACGAGAGTGGGAGAGAGATGGCTCGCGGGGAACGAGAGAGAAGAGAGAGATGGCTCGCGGGAACGAGAGAGAGAGAGAGACGGCTCGCGGGAACGAGAGAGAGAGACGGCTTGCGGGAACGAGAGAGAGACAGCTCGCGGGAACGAGAGAGGGAGAGAGACGGCTCGCGGGAACGAGAGAGAGAGAGAGACGGCGCGCGAGAACGAGAGAGAGAAGGGGACGGCGCGCGAGAACGAGAGAGAGAGAGAGAGACGGTGCCCAAGAACGAGGGAGAGGGAGAGACGGCGCCCGAGAACGAGAGAGAGAGAGAGAGAGACGGCGTGCAAGAACCAGAGAGAGACAGCGCGAGGGAACCAGAGAGAGAGAGGGAGACACGGTGTGAGGGCATGAGAGAGAGAGAGACGGCGCGAGGGAACGAGAGAGACAGAAAGTGCGCGAGAACGAGAGAGAGAGGGACGGCATGCGAGAACGAAAGAGAGACAGCGCGAGGGATCCAGAGAGAGAGAGGGAGACACGGTGTCAGGGCATGAGAGAGAGAGAGAGACGGCGCGAGGGAACGAGAGAGACAGAAGGTGCGCAAGAACGAGAGAGAGGGACGGCGCGCGAGAACGAGAGAGAGAGAGAGAGAGAGAGAGAGAGAGAGATGGCGCGCGAGGATGAGAGAGAGAGACGGCGTGCGAGAACGAGAGAGAGAGAGATGGCGCGCGAGAATGAGAGAGAGAGAGAGAGAGAGACGGCGCGCGAGAACGAGAGAGAGAGAGAGACGGCGCGCGAGAACGAGAGAGAGAGACGGCGCGCGAGAACGAGAGAGAGAGAGAGACGGCGTGCGAGAACGAGAGAGAGAGAGAGACGGCGTGCGAGAACGAGAGAGAGAGAGACGGCGCGCGAGAACGAGAGAGAGAGAGAGAGACACGGTGCGGGAGAACGAGAGGGCGCGCTAGAACGAGAGAGAGAGAGAGAGAGAGGGTTTGCGAGAACGAGAGAGTCTGCGTGAGAACAAGAGAGTGAGAGAGACAGTGCGCGTGAACGAGAGAGTCTGCGTGAGAACGAGAGAGAGAGATACGGTGCGAGAGAATGAGAGAGTGAGAGAGACAGTACGCGAGAGAGAGAGATGGCGCGCAAGAACGAGAGAGTGATAGAGAGACGGCGCATGAGAACGAGAGAGTGATAGAGAGACGGCTCGTGAGACCGAGACAGAGAGAGAGAGAAACGGTTCGCGAGACCGAGAGAGAGAGAGAGAGAGACGGCTCGCGAGAACGAGAGAGAGAGAGAGAGAGAGAGAGACGGCTCGCGAGAACGAGAGAGAGAGAGAGAGAGACACGGCTCGCGAGAACGAGAGAGAGAGAGAGACGGCTTGCGAGAACGAGAGAGAGAGAGACGGCTCGCGGGAACGAGAGAGTGAGAGAGACGGCTCGCGAGAACGTGAGAGAGTGAGAGAGACGGCTCGCGAGAACGAGAGAGAGAGCCGGTGCGCGAGAACGAGGGAGAGAGATACGGCTCGCGAGAACGAGAGAGTGCGCGTGTGAACGAGAGAGAGTGCTCGCGAGAACGAGAGAGAGAGACGGCTCGCGAGAACGAGAGAGAGTGAGAGAGACGGCTCGTGTGAACGAGAGAGAGTGCTCGTGTGAACGAGAGAGAGTGCTCGCGAGAACGAGAGAGAGAGCGAGCTCGTGAGAACGAGAGAGAGAGCGAGCTCGTGAGAACGAGAGAGAGAGAGCTCGTGAGAACGAGAGAGAGAGAGAGACGGCTCGCGAGAACGAGAGAGAGAGAGACGGCTCGCGGGAACAAGAGAGAGAGAGAGACGGCTCGCGATAACGAGAGAGAGTGAGAGAGACGGCTCGCGAGAACGAGAGAGAGTGAGAGAGACGGCTCGCGAGAACGAGAGAGAGTGAGAGAGACTGCTCGCGAGAACGAGAGTGCTCGCGAGAACGAGAGTGCTCGCGAGAACGAGAGTGCTCGTGTGAACGAGAGAGAGAGTGCTCGTGTGAACGAGAGAGAGAGAGCTCGTGAGAACGAGAGAGAGAGAGAGAGAGAGCTCGTGAGAACGAGAGAGAGAGAGCTCGTGAGAACGAGAGAGAGAGAGAGAGCTCGTGAGAACGAGAGAGAGAGAGAGAGAGAGCTCGTGAGAACGAGAGAGAGAGAGAGAGAGCTCGTGAGAACGAGAGAGAGAGCGAGCTCGTGAGAACGAGAGAGAGAGCGAGCTCGTGAGAACGAGAGAGAGAGCGAGCTCGTGAGAACGAGAGAGAGAGCGAGCTCGTGAGAACGAGAGAGAGAGCGATCTCGTGAGAACGAGAGAGAGAGCTCGTGAGAACGAGAGAGAGAGAGAGACGGCTCGCGAGAACGAGAGAGACAGAGACGGCTCGCGGGAACGAGAGAGAGAGAGAGACGGCTCGCGAGAACGAGAGAGAGTGAGAGAGACGGCTCGCGAGAACGAGAGAGAGTGAGAGAGACTGCTCGCGAGAACGAGAGTGCTCGCGAGAACGAGAGTGCTCGCGAGAACGAGAGTGCTCGCGAGAACGAGAGTGCTCGCGAGAACGGGAGTGCTCGCGAGAACGGGAGAGAGTGCTCGTGTGAACGAGAGAGAGTGCTCGCGAGAACGAGAGAGAGAGCGAGCTCGCGAGAACGAGAGAGAGAGCGAGCTCGTGAGAACAAGAGAGGGAGAGCTCGTGAGAACGAGAGATAGCTCGTGAGAACGAGAGAGAGAGATAGCTCGTGAGAACGAGAGAGAGAGAGAGCTCGTGAGAACGAGAGAGAGAGAGAGCTCGTGAGAACGAGAGAGAGAGAGAGCTCGTGAGAACGAGAGAGAGAGAGAGCTCGTGAGAACGAGAGAGAGAGAGAGCTCGTGAGAACGAGAGAGAGAGAAAGAGAGAGCTCGTGAGAACGAGAGAGAGAGAGAGAGAGAGCTCGTGAGAACGAGAGAGAGAGAGATAGAGAGCTCGTGAGAACGAGAGAGAGAGAGAGAGCTCGTGAGAACGAGAGAGAGAGAGAGAGCTCGCGAGAACGAGAGAGAGAGAGAGAGCTCGCGAGAACGAGAGAGAGAGAGACGGCTCGCGGGAACGAGAGAGAGAGAGAGACGGCTCGCGAGAACGAGAGAGAGAGAGAGACGGCTCGCGAGAACGAGAGAGAGTGAGAGAGATGGCTCGCGAGAACGAGAGAGAGAGCCGGTGCGCGAGAATGAGGGAGAGAGAGAGAGACGGCTCGCGAGAACGAGAGAGTGCTCGTGTGAACGAGAGAGATTGCTCGCGAGAACGAGGGAGAGAGAGAGACGACTCGCGGGAACGAGAGAGAGAGAGAGAGAGACAGCTCGCGGGAACGAGAGAGGGAGAGAGACGGCTCGCGGGAACGAGAGTGGGAGAGAGATGGCTCGCGGGAACGAGAGAGAGAGAGAGATGGCTCGCGGGAACGAGAGAGAGAGAGAGACGGCTCGCGGGAACGAGAGAGAGAGACGGCTTGCGGGAACGAGAGAGAGATAGAGAGAGACAGCTCGCGGGAACGAGAGAGGGAGAGAGACGGCTCGCGGGAACGAGAGAGAGAGAGAGACGGCGCGCGAGAACGAGAGAGAGAAGGGGACGGCGCGCGAGAACGAGAGAGAGAGAGAGACGGTGCCCAAGAACGAGGGAGAGGGAGAGACGGCGCCCGAGAACGAGAGAGAGAGAGAGAGAGACGGCGTGCAAGAACCAGAGAGAGACAGCGCGAGGGAACCAGAGAGAGAGAGGGAGACACGGTGTGAGGGCATGAGAGAGAGAGAGA
The DNA here is from genome assembly GCF_047496795.1 of Chiloscyllium punctatum. NCBI lineage: Eukaryota > Metazoa > Chordata > Chondrichthyes > Orectolobiformes > Hemiscylliidae > Chiloscyllium > Chiloscyllium punctatum. The sequence continues at coordinate 34,919 of NW_027310286.1, forward strand.
GACGGCGCGAGGGAACGAGAGAGACAGAAAGTGCGCGAGAACGAGAGAGAGAGGGACGGCATGCGAGAACGAAAGAGAGACAGCGCGAGGGATCCAGAGAGAGAGAGGGAGACACGGTGTGAGGGCATGAGAGAGAGAGAGAGACGGCGCGAGGGAACGAGAGAGACAGAAGGTGCGCAAGAACGAGAGAGAGGGACGGCGCGCGAGAACGAGAGAGAGAGAGAGAGAGAGAGAGAGAGATGGCGCGCGAGGATGAGAGAGAGAGACGGCGTGCGAGAACGAGAGAGAGAGAGATGGCGCGCGAGAATGAGAGAGAGAGAGAGAGAGACGGCGCGCGAGAACGAGAGAGAGAGAGAGACGGCGCGCGAGAACGAGAGAGAGAGACGGCGCGCGAGAACGAGAGAGAGAGAGAGACGGCGTGCGAGAACGAGAGAGAGAGAGAGACGGCGTGCGAGAACGAGAGAGAGAGAGACGGCGCGCGAGAACGAGAGAGAGAGAGAGAGACACGGTGCGGGAGAACGAGAGGGCGCGCTAGAACGAGAGAGAGAGAGAGAGAGAGGGTTTGCGAGAACGAGAGAGTCTGCGTGAGAACAAGAGAGTGAGAGAGACAGTGCGCGTGAACGAGAGAGTCTGCGTGAGAACGAGAGAGAGAGATACGGTGCGAGAGAACGAGAGAGTGAGAGAGACAGTACGCGAGAGAGAGAGATGGCGCGCAAGAACGAGAGAGTGATAGAGAGACGGCGCATGAGAACGAGAGAGTGATAGAGAGACGGCTCGTGAGACCGAGACAGAGAGAGAGAGAAACGGTTCGCGAGACCGAGGGAGAGAGAGAGAGAGACGGCTCGCGAGAACGAGAGAGAGAGAGAGAGAGAGAGAGACGGCTCGCGAGAACGAGAGAGAGAGAGAGAGAGACACGGCTCGCGAGAACGAGAGAGAGAGAGAGACGGCTCGCGAGAACGAGAGAGAGAGAGACGGCTCGCGGGAACGAGAGAGTGAGAGAGACGGCTCGCGAGAACGTGAGAGAGTGAGAGAGACGGCTCGCGAGAACGAGAGAGAGAGCCGGTGTGCGCGAGAACGAGGGAGAGAGATACGGCTCGCGAGAACGAGAGAGTGCGCGTGTGAACGAGAGAGAGTGCTCGCGAGAACGAGAGAGAGAGACGGCTCGCGAGAACGAGAGAGAGTGAGAGAGACGGCTCGTGTGAACGAGAGAGAGTGCTCGTGTGAACGAGAGAGAGTGCTCGCGAGAACGAGAGAGAGAGCGAGCTCGTGAGAACGAGAGAGAGAGCGAGCTCGTGAGAACGAGAGAGAGAGAGCTCGTGAGAACGAGAGAGAGAGAGAGACGGCTCGCGAGAACGAGAGAGAGAGAGACGGCTCGCGGGAACAAGAGAGAGAGAGAGACGGCTCGCGATAACGAGAGAGAGTGAGAGAGACGGCTCGCGAGAACGAGAGAGAGTGAGAGAGACTGCTCGCGAGAACGAGACTGCTCGCGAGAACGAGAGTGCTCGCGAGAACGAGAGTGCTCGCGAGAACGAGAGTGCTCGCGAGAACGAGAGTGCTCGCGAGAACGAGAGTGCTCGTGTGAACGAGAGAGAGAGTGCTCGTGTGAACGAGAGAGAGAGAGCTCGTGAGAACGAGAGAGAGAGAGAGAGAGAGCTCGTGAGAACGAGAGAGAGAGAGCTCGTGAGAACGAGAGAGAGAGAGAGAGCTCGTGAGAACGAGAGAGAGAGAGAGAGAGAGCTCGTGAGAACGAGAGAGAGAGAGAGAGAGCTCGTGAGAACGAGAGAGAGAGAGAGCTCGTGAGAACGAGAGAGAGAGAGAGCTCGTGAGAACGAGAGAGAGAGAGAGAGAGAGGGCTCGCGAGAACGAGAGAGAGAGAGAGACGGCTCGCGGGAACGAGAGAGAGAGAGAGACGGCTCGCGAGAACGAGAGAGAGAGCCGGTGCGCGAGAATGAGGGAGAGAGAGAGAGACGGCTCGCGAGAACGAGAGAGAGAGCTCGTGAGAACGAGAGAGAGAGAGAGAGAGAGAGCTCGTGAGAACGAGAGAGAGAGAGCTCGTGAGAACGAGAGAGAGAGAGCTCGTGAGAACGAGAGAGAGAGAGAGAGCTCGTGAGAACGAGAGAGAGAGAGAGAGAGAGCTCGTGAGAACGAGAGAGAGAGAGAGAGAGAGCTCGTGAGAACGAGAGAGAGAGAGAGCTCGTGAGAACGAGAGAGAGAGAGAGAGAGAGAGCTCGCGGGAACGAGAGAGAGAGAGAGACGGCTCGTGAGAACGAGAGAGAGAGAGAGCTCGTGAGAACGAGAGAGAGAGAGAGAGAGAGAGCTCGCGGGAACGAGAGAGAGAGAGAGACGGCTCGCGAGAACGAGAGAGAGAGCCGGTGCGCGAGAATGAGGGAGAGAGAGAGAGACGGCTCGCGAGAACGAGAGAGTGCTCGTGTGAACGAGAGAGAGTGCCTGCGAGAACGAGAGAGAGAGCGAGCTCGTGAGAACGAGAGAGAGATAGCTCGTGAGAACGAGAGAGAGAGAGAGAGAGAGAGCTCGTGAGAACGAGAGAGAGAGAGCTCGTGAGAACGAGAGAGAGAGAGAGAGCTCGTGAGAACGAGAGAGAGAGAGAGAGAGCTCGTGAGAACGAGAGAGAGAGAGAGAGAGAGCTCGTGAGAACGAGAGAGAGAGAGAGCTCGTGAGAACGAGAGAGAGAGAGAGCTCGTGAGAACGAGAGAGAGAGAGAGCTCGTGAGAACGAGAGAGAGAGAGAGAGCTCGTGAGAACGAGAGAGAGAGAGAGAGAGAGCTCGTGAGAACGAGAGAGAGAGAGAGAGAGAGCTCGTGAGAACGAGAGAGAGAGAGAGAGAGCTCGTGAGAACGAGAGAGAGAGAGCTCGTGAGAACGAGAGAGAGAGAGAGAGAGAGAGGGCTCGCGAGAACGAGAGAGAGAGAGAGACGGCTCGCGAGAACGAGAGAGAGAGCCGGTGCGCGAGAATGAGGGAGAGACAGAGAGACGGCTCGCGAGAACGAGAGAGAGAGCTCGTGAGAACGAGAGAGAACGAGAGAGAGAGAGCTCGTGAGAACGAGAGAGAGAGAGCTCGTGAGAACGAGAGAGAGAGAGAGAGAGAGAGAGAGAGACGGCGCGCGAGAACGAGAGAGAGAGAGAGAGAGAGACGGCTCGTGAGACCGAGAGAGAGAGAGAGAGAAACGGTTCGCGAGACCGAGAGAGAGACGGCGCGCGAGAACGAGAGAGAGAGAGACAGCGCGCGAGAACGAGAGGGAGAGAGAGACGGCTCGCGAGAACGAGAGGGAGAGAGAGACGGCTCGCGAGAACGAGAGGGAGAGAGAGACGGCTCGCGAGAACGAGAGGGAGAGAGAGACGGCTCGCGAGAACGAGAGGGAGAGAGAGACGGCTCGCGAGAACGAGAGAGAGAGAGAGACGGCTCGCGAGAACGAGAGAGAGAGAGAGACGGCACGCGAGAACGAGAGAGAGAGAGCTCGTGAAAACGAGAGAGAGGGAGAGAGCTCGTGAGAACGAGAGAGAGAGCTCGTGAGAACGAGAGAGAGAGCTCGTGAGAACGAGAGAGAGAGAGCTCGTGAGAACGAGAGAGAGAGAGCTCGGGAGAACGAGAGAGAGAGAGAGAGAGCTCGTGAGAACGAGCGAGAGAGCTCGTGAGAACGAGAGAGAGAGAGCTCGTGAAACCGAGAGAGAGAGAGAGAGCTCGTGAAACCGAGAGAGAGAGAGCTCGTGAGAACGAGAGAGAGAGAGCTCGTGAGAACGAGAGAGAGAGAGAGAGAGCTCGTGAGAACGAGAGAGAGAGAGAGAGACCTCGTGAGAACGAGAGAGAGAGAGAGCTCGTGAGAACGAGAGAGAGAGCTCGTGAGAACGAGAGAGAGAGAGAGCTCGTGAGAACGAGAGAGAGAGAGAGAGCTCGTGAGAACGAGAGAGAGAGAGAGAGCTCGTGAGAACGAGAGAGAGAGAGAGAGCTCGTGAGAACGAGAGAGAGAGAGAGAGAGCTCGTGAGAACGAGAGAGAGAGAGAGAGAGCTCGTGAGAACGAGAGAGAGAGAGAGAGAGCTCGTGAGAACGAGAGAGAGAGAGAGAGCTCGTGAGAACGAGAGAGAGAAAGAGCTCGTGAGAACGAGAGAGAGAGAGCCCGTGAGAACGAGAGAGAGAGATAGAGAGAGCTCGTGAGAACGAGACAGAGAGAGAGAGAGAGAGAGCTCGTGAGAACGAGAGAGAGAGACGGCTCGCGAGACCGAGAGAGAGAGCTCGTGAGAACGAGACAGAGAGAGAGAGAGAGCTCGTGAGAACGAGAGAGAGAGAGAGTGAGCTCGTGAGAACGAGAGAGAGAGAGAGACGGCTCGCGAGACCGAGAGAGAGAGAGAGACGGCTCGCGAGAACGAGAGAGAGAGAGAGATGGCTCGCGAGAACAAGAGAGAGAGAGAGAGAGAGAGAGAGACGGCTCGCGAGAACGAGAGAGAGAGAGAGAGAGACGGCTCGCGAGAACGAGAGAGAGAGAGAGAGAGACGGCTCGCGAGAACGAGAGAGAGAGAGAGAGATGGCTCGCGAGAACGAGAGAGAGAGAGAGACGGCTCGCGAGAACGAGAGAGAGAGAGAGAGACGGCTCGCGAGAACGAGAGAGAAAGAGAGACGGCTCGCGAGAGAGAGAGAGAGAGACGGCTCGCGAGAACGAGAGCGAGAGGGAGAGAGAGAGCTCGTGAGAACGAGAGAGAGAGAGCTCGCGAGAACGAGAGAGAGAGAGAGAGCTCGCGAGAACGAGAGAGAGAGAGAGAGCACGTGAGAACGAGAGAGAGAGAGAGAGAGCACGTGAGAACGAGAGAGAGAGAGAGCTCGCGAGAACGAGAGAGGGAGAGAGAGAGCTCGCGAGAACGAGAGAGAGAGAGCTCGCGAGAACGAGAGAGAGAGAGAGAGCTCGCGAGAACGAGAGAGAGAGAGAGAGCTCGCGAGAACGAGAGAGAGAGGGAGAGGGCTCGCGAGAACGAGAGAGAGAGAGAGATGGCTCGCGAGAACGAGAGAGAGAGAGAGACGGCTCGCGAGAACGAGAGAGAGAGAGAGAGACGGCTCGCGAGAACGAGAGAGAAAGAGAGACGGCTCGCGAGAGAGAGAGAGAGAGACGGCTCGCGAGAACGAGAGCGAGAGGGAGAGCGAGAGCTCGTGAGAACGAGAGAGAGAGAGCTCGCGAGAACGAGAGAGAGAGAGAGAGCTCGCGAGAACGAGAGAGAGAGAGAGAGCACGTGAGAACGAGAGAGAGAGAGAGAGAGCACGTGAGAACGAGAGAGAGAGAGAGCTCGCGAGAACGAGAGAGGGAGAGAGAGAGCTCGCGAGAACGAGAGAGAGAGAGCTCGCGAGAACGAGAGAGAGAGAGAGAGCTCGCGAGAACGAGAGAGAGAGAGAGAGCTCGCGAGAACGAGAGAGAGAGAGAGCTCGCGAGAACGAGAGAGAGAGAGCGAGCTCGCGAGAACGAGAGAGAGAGAGCGAGCTCGCGAGAACGAGAGAGAGAGGGAGAGGGCTCGCGAGAACGAGAGGGAGAGAGCGAGCTCGCGAGAACGAGAGAGAGCTCGCGAGAACGAGAGAGAGAGGGAGAGGGCTCGCGAGAACGAGAGAGAGAGGGAGACGGCTCGCGGGAACGAGAGAGAGAGAGAGACGGCTCGCGGGAACGAGAGAGAGAGAGACGGCTCGCGAGAACGAGAGAGAGAGGGAGAGAGAGAGCTCGTGAGAACGAGAGAGAGAGCTCGTGAGAACAAGAGAGAGAGAGCTCGCGAGAACGAGAGAGAGAGAGCTCGTGAGAACAAGAGAGAGAGAGAGAGCTCGCGAGAACGAGAGAGGGAGAGAGAGAGCTCGCGAGAATGAGAGAGAGAGAGCTCGCGAGAACGAGAGAGAGAGAGAGAGCTCGCGAGAACGAGAGAGAGAGAGCGAGCTCGCGAGAACGAGAGAGAGAGAGCGAGCTCGCGAGAACTAGAGAGAGAGAGAGAGCTCGCGAGAACGAGAGAGAGAGGGAGAGAGCTCGCGAGAACGAGAGAGAGAGGGAGAGGGCTCGCGAGAACGAGAGGGAGAGAGCGAGCTCGCGAGAACGAGAGAGAGAGAGAGCTCGCGAGAACGAGAGAGAGAGGGAGAGGGCTCGCGAGAACGGGAGAGAGAGGGAGACGGCTCGTGGGAACGAGAGAGAGAGAGAGACGGCTCGCGGGAACGAGAGAGAGAGAGACGGCTCGCGAGAACGAGAGAGAGAGGGAGAGAGAGAGCTCGTGAGAACGAGAGAGAGAGCTCGTGAGAACGAGAGAGAGAGCTCGTGAGAACGAGAGAGAGAGAGCTCGCGAGAACGAGAGAGAGAGGGAGAGCTCGCGAGAACGAGAGAGAGAGGGAGAGCGCTCGCGAGAACGAGAGAGAGAGGGAGAGGGCTCGCGAGAACGAGAGAGAGAGGGAGAGGGCTCGCGAGAACGAGAGAGAGAGGGAGAGGGCTCGCGAGAACGAGAGAGAGAGGGAGAGGGCTCGCGAGAACGAGAGAGAGAGGAAGAGGGCTCGCGAGAACGAGAGAGAGAGGGAGAGGGCTCGCGGGAACGAGTGAGAGAGAGAGCTCGTGAGAACGAGAGAGAGAGAGAGAGACGGCTCGCGAGAACGAGAGAGAGAGAGAGAGAGCTCGTGAGAACGAGAGAGAGAGAGAGAGCTCATGAGAACGAGAGAGAGAGAGAGACGGCTCGCGAGAACGAGAGAGAGAGGAAGAGGGCTCGCGAGAACGAGAGAGAGAGGGAGAGGGCTCGCGGGAACGAGTGAGAGAGAGAGCTCGCGGGAACGAGTGAGAGAGAGAGCTCGCGAGAACGAGAGAGAGAGAGAGACAGCTCGCGAGAACGAGAGAGAGAGAGACGGCTCGCGGGAACGAGAGAGAGAGAGAGAGAGAGACGGCTCGTGAGACCGAGAGAGAGAGAGAGAGAAACGGTTCGCGAGACCGAGAGAGAGACGGCGCGCGAGAACGAGAGAGAGAGAGACGGCGCGCGAGAACGAGAGAGAAAGACGGCGTGCGAGAATGAGAGGGAGAGAGAGACGGCTCGCGAGAACGAGAGGGAGAGAGAGACGGCTCGCGAGAACGAGAGGGAGAGAGAGACGGCTCGCGAGAACGAGAGAGAGAGACGGCACGCGAGAACGAGAGAGAGAGAGCTCGGGAGAACGAGAGAGAGAGAGAGAGAGCTCGTGAAAACGAGAGAGAGGGAGAGAGCTCGTGAGAACGAGAGAGAGAGCTCGTGAGAACGAGAGAGAGAGAGCTCGTGAGAACGAGAGAGAGAGAGCTCGGGAGAACGAGAGAGAGAGAGAGAGAGCTCGTGAGAACGAGCGAGAGAGCTCGTGAGAACGAGAGAGAGAGAGCTCGTGAAACCGAGAGAGAGAGAGAGAGCTCGTGAAACCGAGAGAGAGAGAGCTCGTGAGAACGAGAGAGAGAGAGCTCGTGAGAACGAGAGAGAGAGAGAGAGAGCTCGTGAGAACGAGAGAGAGAGAGAGAGACCTCGTGAGAACGAGAGAGAGAGAGAGCTCGTGAGAACGAGAGAGAGAGAGAGCTCGTGAGAACGAGAGAGAGAGAGAGCTCGTGAGAACGAGAGAGAGAGAGAGAGCTCGTGAGAACGAGAGAGAGAGAGAGAGCTCGTGAGAACGAGAGAGAGAGAGAGAGAGCTCGTGAGAACGAGAGAGAGAGAGAGAGAGCTCGTGAGAACGAGAGAGAGAGAGAGAGAGCTCGTGAGAACGAGAGAGAGAGAGAGAGCTCGTGAGAACGAGAGAGAGAGACGGCTCGCGAGACCGAGAGAGAGAGCTCGTGAGAACGAGACAGAGAGAGAGAGAGAGCTCGTGAGAACGAGAGAGAGAGTGAGCTCGTGAGAACGAGAGAGAGAGAGAGTGAGCTCGTGAGAACGAGAGAGAGAGAGAGACGGCTCGCGAGACCGAGAGAGAGAGAGAGACGGCTCGCGAGAACGAGAGAGAGAGAGAGATGGCTCGCGAGAACAAGAGAGAGAGAGAGAGAGAGAGAGAGACGGCTCGCGAGAACGACAGAGAGAGAGAGAGAGACGGCTCGCAAGAACGAGAGAGAGAGAGAGAGAGACGGCTCGCGAGAACGAGAGAGAGAGAGAGAGATGGCTCGCGAGAACGAGAGAGAGAGAGAGACGGCTCGCGAGAACGAGAGAGAGAGAGAGAGACGGCTCGCGAGAACGAGAGAGAAAGAGAGACGGCTCGCGAGAACGAGAGAGAAAGAGAGACGGCTCGCGAGAGAGAGAGAGAGAGACGGCTCGCGAGAACGAGAGCGAGAGGGAGAGAGAGAGCTCGTGAGAACGAGAGAGAGAGAGCTCGCGAGAACGAGAGAGAGAGAGAGAGCTCGCGAGAACGAGAGAGAGAGAGAGAGAGCTCGCGAGAACGAGAGAGAGAGAGAGAGCACGTGAGAACGAGAGAGAGAGAGAGAGAGCACGTGAGAACGAGAGAGAGAGAGAGCTCGCGAGAACGAGAGAGGGAGAGAGAGAGCTCGCGAGAACGAGAGAGAGAGAGCTCGCGAGAACGAGAGAGAGAGAGAGAGCTCGCGAGAACGAGAGAGAGAGAGAGAGCTCGCGAGAACGAGAGAGAGAGAGAGCTCGCGAGAACGAGAGAGAGAGAGCGAGCTCGCGAGAACGAGAGAGAGAGGGGAGAGAGGGCTCGCGAGAACGAGAGGGAGAGAGCGAGCTCGCGAGAACGAGAGAGAGCTCGCGAGAACGAGAGAGAGAGGGAGAGGGCTCGCCGAGAACGAGAGAGAGAGGGAGACGGCTCCGACGAGAGAGAGAGAGACGGCTCGCGGAACGAGAGAGAGAGAGACGGCTCGCGAGAACGAGAGAGAGAGGGAGAGAGAGAGCTCGTGAGAACGAGAGAGAGAGCTCGTGAGAACAAGAGAGAGAGAGCTCGCGAGAACGAGAGAGAGAGAGCTCGTGAGAACAAGAGAGAGAGAGAGAGCTCGCGAGAACGAGAGAGGGAGAGAGAGAGCTCGCGAGAATGAGAGAGAGAGAGCTCGCGAGAACGAGAGAGAGAGAGAGAGCTCGCGAGAACGAGAGAGAGAGAGCGAGCTCGCGAGAACTAGAGAGAGAGAGAGCTCGCGAGAACGAGAGAGAGAGGGAGAGAGCTCGCGAGAACGAGAGAGAGAGGGAGAGGGCTCGCGAGAACGAGAGGGAGAGAGCGAGCTCGCGAGAACGAGAGAGAGAGAGAGCTCGCGAGAACGAGAGAGAGAGGGAGAGGGCTCGCGAGAACGGGAGAGAGAGGGAGACGGCTCGTGGGAACGAGAGAGAGAGAGAGACGGCTCGCGGGAACGAGAGAGAGAGAGACGGCTCGCGAGAACGAGAGAGAGAGGGAGAGAGAGAGCTCGTGAGAACGAGAGAGAGAGCTCGTGAGAACGAAGAGAGAGAGCTCGTGAGAACGAGAGAGAGAGAGCTCGCGAGAACGAGAGAGAGAGGGAGAGCTCGCGAGAACGAGAGAGAGAGGGAGAGCGCTCGCGAGAACGAGAGAGAGAGGGAGAGGGCTCGCGAGAACGAGAGAGAGAGGGAGAGGGCTCGCGAGAACGAGAGAGAGAGGGAGAGGGCTCGCGAGAACGAGAGAGAGAGGAGAGGGCTCGCGAGAACGAGAGAGAGAGGGAGAGGGCTCGCGAGAACGAGAGAGAGAGGAAGAGGGCTCGCGAGAACGAGAGAGAGAGGGAGAGGGCTCGCGGGAACGAGTGAGAGAGAGAGCTCGTGAGAACGAGAGAGAGAGAGAGACGGCTCGCGAGAACGAGAGAGAGAGAGAGAGAGAGCTCGTGAGAACGAGAGAGAGAGAGAGAGCTCATGAGAACGAGAGAGAGAGAGAGACGGCTCGCGAGAACGAGAGAGAGAGGAAGAGGGCTCGCGAGAACGAGAGAGAGAGAGGGAGAGGGCTCGCGGGAACGAGTGAGAGAGAGAGCTCGCGGGAACGAGTGAGAGAGAGAGCTCGCGAGAACGAGAGAGAGAGAGAGACAGCTCGCGAGAACGAGAGAGAGAGAGACGGCTCGCGGAACGAGAGAGAGAGAGAGAGACGGCTCGCGAGAACGAGAGAGAGTGAGAGAGACGGCTCGCGAGAACGAGAGAGTGCTCGTGTGAACGAGAGTGAGTGCTCTCCAGAACGAGAGAGAGAGAGACGGCTCGCGGGAACGAGAGAGAGAGAGAGAGAGCTCGTGAGAACGAGAGAGAGAGAGACGGCTCGCGAGAACGAGAGAGAGATGGCTCGCGGGAACGAGAGAGAGAGAGACGGCTCGCGAGAACGAGAGAGAGTGAGAGCGACGGCTCGCGAGAACGAGAGAGAGAGAGAGACGGCTCGCAAGAACGAGAGAGAGTGAGAGCGACGGCTCGCGAGAACGAGAGAGAGAGCTGGTGCACGAGAACAAGGGAGAGAGAGAGACGACTCGCGAGAACGAGAGCGTGCTCGTGGTGAACGAGAGTGAGTGCTCGCCAGAACGAGAGAGAGAGAGACGGCTCGCGGGAACGAGAGAGAGAGAGAGAGAGCTCGTGAGAACGAGAGAGAGAGAGAGACGGCTCGCGAGAACGAGAGAGAGACGGCTCGCGGGAACGAGAGAGAGAGAGACGGCTCGCGAGAACGAGAGAGAGTGAGAGCGACGGCTCGCGAGAACGAGAGAGAGAGAGAGACGGCTCGCAAGAACGAGAGAGAGTGAGAGCGACGGCTCGCGAGAACGAGAGAGAGAGCTGGTGCACGAGAACGAGGGAGAGAGAGAGACGGCTCGCGAGAACGAGAGCGTGCTCGTGTGAACGGGAGAGAGTGCTCGCGAGAACGAGAGAGAGAGAGACGGCTCGCGGGAACGAGAGAGAGTGAGAGAGACGGCTCGCGAGAACGAGAGAGAGTGAGAGAGACGGCTCGCGAGAACGAGAGAGTGTGAGAGAGACGGCTCGCGAGAACGAGAGAGAGAGCTGGTGCACGAGAACGAGGGAGAGAGAGAGACGGCTCGCGAGAACGAGAGCGTGCTCGTGTGAACGAGAGAGAGTGCTCGCGAGAACGAGAGAGAGAGAGACGGCTCGCGGGAACGAGAGAGAGTGAGAGAGACGGCTCGCGAGAACGAGAGAGAGTGAGAGAGACGGCTCGTGAGAACGAGAGAGAGTGAGAGAGACGGCTCGCGAGAACGAGAGAGTGCTCGTGTGAACGAGAGAGAGTGCTCGTGTGAACGAGAGAGAGTGCTCGTGTGAACGAGAGAGTGCTCGTGTGAACGAGAGAGAGAGCGAGCTCGTGAGAACGAGAGAGAGAGAGAGAGCTCGTGAGAACGAGAGAGAGAGAGAGCTCGTGAGAACGAGAGAGAGAGAGAGCTCGTGAGAACGAGAGAGAGAGAGAGCTCGTGAGAACGAGAGAGAGAGAGCTCGTGAGAACGAGAGAGAGAGAGAGACAGCTCGCGGGAACGAGAGAGAGAGAGACGGCTCGCGAACGAGAGAGAGTGAGAGAGACGGCTCGCGAGAACGAGAGAGAGAGAGAGAGAGACGGCTCGCGAGAACGAGAGAGAGAGAGAGCTCGCGAGAACGAGAGAGAGAGAGAGCTCGCGAGAACGAGAGAGAGAGAGAGCTCGCGAGAACGAGAGAGGGAGAGCTCGTGAGAACGAGAGAGAGAGAGAGACGGCTCGCGAGAACAAGAGAGAGAGAGACGGCTCGCGAGAACGAGAGAGAGAGAGACGGCTCGCGAGAACGAGAGAGAGAGAGACGGCTCGCGGGAACGAGAGAGAGTGAGAGAGACGGCTCGCGAGAACGAGAGAGAGTGAGAGAGACGGCTCGCGAGAACGAGAGTGCTCGCGAGAACGAGAGAGAGAGAGCTCGCGAGAACGAGAGAGCGAGAGAGCTCGCGAGAACGAAGAGAGCGAGAGAGCTCGCGAGAACGAGAGAGCGAGAGAGCTCGCGAGAACGAGAGAGAGAGAGAGCTCGTGAGAACGAGAGAGAGAGAGAGAGCTCGTGAGAACGAGAGAGAGAGAGAGAGCTCGTGAGAACGAGAGAGAGAGAGAGACGGCTCGCAAGAACAAGAGAGTGAGAGAGAAGGCTCGCGAGAATGAGAGAGAGTGAGAGAGACGGCTCGCGAGAACGAGAGTGCTCGTTGTGAACGAGAGAGAGAGAGAGCTCGCGAGAACGAGAGAGAGAGAGAGCTCGTGAGAACGAGAGAGAGAGAGAGCTCGCGAGAACGAGAGAGCGAGCTCGCGAGAACGAGAGAGGGAGAGCTCGTGAGAACGAGAGAGAGAGCTCGTGAGAACGAGAGAGAGAGAGAGACGGCTCGCGAGAGCGAGAGAGAGAGAGAGAGCTGGCGGGAACGAGAGAGAGAGAGAGACGGCTCGCGAGAACGAGAGAGAGTGAGAGAGAAGGCTCGCGAGAACGAGAGAGAGTGAGAGAGACGGCTCGCGAGAACGAGAGTGCTCGTGTGAACGAGAGAGAGAGAGAGAGCTCGCAAGAACGAGAGAGAGCTCGCGAGAACGAGAGAGAGAGAGAGAGCTCGCTGAGAACGAGAGAGGGAGAGCTCGCGAGAACGAGAGAGAGAGAGAGCTCGTGAGAACGAGAGAGAGAGAGAGCTCGCGAGAACGAGAGAGCGAGCTCGCGAGAACGAGAGAGGGAGAGCTCGTGAGAACGAGAGAGAGAGAGAGCTCGTGAGAACGAGAGAGAGAGAGAGCTCGTGAGAACGAGAGAGAGAGAGAGCTCGTGAGAACGAGAGAGAGAGAGAGCTCGTGAGAACGAGAGAGAGAGAGAGCTCGCGAGAACGAGAGAGCGAGCTCGCGAGAACGAGAGAGGGAGAGCTCGTGAGAACGAGAGAGAGAGAGCTCGTGAGAACGAGAGAGAGAGAGAGAGAGAGAGCTCGTGAGAACGAGAGAGAGAGAGAGAGAGCTCGTGAGAATGAGAGAGAGAGAGAGCTCGTGAGAATGAGAGAGAGAGAGCTCGTGAGAATGAGAGAGAGAGAGAGAGCTCGTGAGAACGAGAGAGAGAGAGAGAGAGCTCGTGAGAACGAGAGAGAGAGAGAGAGGGCTCGCGGGAACGAGAGAGAGAGAGAGACGGCTCGCGGGAACGAGAGAGAGAGAGACGGCTCGCGGGAACGAGAGAGAGAGAGACGGCTCGCGAGAACGAGAGAGAGTGAGAGAGACGGCTCGCGAGAATGAGAGAGAGAGCAGGTGCGCGAGAATGAGGGAGAGAGAGAGAGACGGCTCGCGAGAACGAGAGAGTGCTCGTGTGAACGAGAGAGAGTGCTCGCGAGAACGAGAGAGAGAGAGACGGCTCGCGGGAACGAGAGAGAGAGAGAGACGGCTCGCGAGAACGAGAGAGAGTGAGAGAGACGGCTCGCGAGAACGAGAGAGAGAGCCGGTGCGCGAGAATGAGGGAGAGAGAGGGACGGCGCGCGAGAACGAGAGAGAGAGGGGGACGGCGCGCGAGAACGAGAGAGAGAGAGAGACGGTGCCCAAGAACGAGGGAGAGGGAGAGACGGCGCCCGAGAACGAGGGAGAGAGAGAGAGACGGCGTGCAAGAACCAGAGAGAGACAGCGCGAGGGAGACACGGTGTGAGGGCATGAGAGAGAGAGAGAGACGGCGCGAGGGAACGAGAGAGACAGAAAGTGCGCGAGAACGAGAGAGAGAGGGACGGCGTGCGAGAACGAGAGACAGCGCGAGGGATCCAGAGAGAGAGAGGGAGACACGGTGTGAGGGCATGAGAGAGAGAGAGAGACGGCGCGAGGGAACGAGAGAGACAGAAGGTGCGCAAGAACGAGAGAGAGGGACGGCGCGCGAGAACGAGAGAATGACAGAGAGAGAGAGAGAGAGAGAGAGAGAGACGGCGTGCGAGAACGAGAGAGAGAGAGAGACGGCGCGCGAGAACGAGAGAGAAAGACGGCGTGCGAGAACGAGAGAGAGAGAGAGACGGCGCGCGAGAACGAGAGAGAGAGAGAGAGAGAGAGAGAGAGAGAGAGAGACGGCGCGCGAGAACGAGAGAGAGAGAGAGACGGCTCGTGAGACCGAGAGAGAGAGAGAGAGAAACGGTTCGCGAGACAGAGAGAGAGAGAGACGGCGCGCGAGAACGAGAGAGAGAGAGAGAGAGAGAGAGACGGCGCGCGAGAACGAGAGAGAAAGACGGCGTGCGAGAACGAGAGAGAGAGAGAGACGGCTCGCGAGAACGAGAGGGAGAGAGAGACGGCTCGCGAGAACGAGAGGGAGAGAGAGACGGCTCGCGAGAACGAGAGGGAGAGAGAGACGGCTCGCGAGAACGAGAGAGAGAGAGAGACGGCTCGCGAGAACGAGAGAGAGAGAGAGACGGCTCGCGAGAACGAGAGAGAGAGAGAGAGGGCACGCGAGAACGAGAGAGAGAGAGCTCGGGAGAACGAGAGAGAGAGAGAGAGCTCGTGAAAATGAGAGAGAGGGAGAGAGCTCGTGAGAACGAGAGAGAGAGCTCGTGAGAACGAGAGAGAGAGAGCTCGTGAGAACGAGAGAGAGAGAGCTCGGGAGAACGAGAGAGAGGGAGAGAGAGCTCGTGAGAACGAGCGAGAGAGCTCGTGAGAACGAGAGAGAGAGAGCTCGTGAAACCGAGAGAGAGAGAGAGAGCTCGTGAAACCGAGAGAGAGAGAGAGAGCTCGTGAAACCGAGAGAGAGAGAGCTCGTGAGAACGAGAGAGAGAGAGACCTCGTGAGAACGAGAGAGAGAGAGAGCTCGTGAGAACGAGAGAGAGAGAGAGAGACCTCGTGAGAACGAGAGAGAGAGAGAGCTCGTGAGAACGAGAGAGAGAGAGCTCGTGAGAACGAGAGAGAGAGAGAGCTCGTGAGAACGAGAGAGAGAGAGCTCGTGAGAACGAGAGAGAGAGAGCTCGTGAGAACGAGAGAGAGAGAGAGAGCTCGTGAGAACGAGAGAGAGAGAGAGAGCTCGTGAGAACGAGAGAGAGAGAGCTCGTGAGAACGAGAGAGAGAGAGAGAGAGCTCGTGAGAACGAGAGAGAGAGAGAGAGCTCGTGAGAACGAGAGAGAGAGAGAGAGAGAGAGAGCTCGTGAGAACGAGAGAGAGAGAGAGCTCATGAGAACGAGAGAGAGAGAGCCCGTGAGAACGAGAGAGAGAGATAGAGAGTGCTCGTGAGAACGAGACAGAGAGAGAGAGAGAGAGCTCGTGAGAACGAGAGAGAGAGAGAGAGAGAGACGGCTCGCGAGAACGAGAGAGAGAGAGAGAGAGACGGCTCGCGAGAACGAGAGAGAGAGAGAGAGAGACGGCTCGCGAGAACGAGAGAGAGAGAGAGATGGCTCGCGAGAACGAGAGAGAGAGAGAGACGGCTCGCGAGAACGAGAGAGAGAGAGAGAGACGGCTCGCGAGAACGAGAGAGAGAGAGAGAGACGGCTCGCGAGAACGAGAGAGAAAGAGAGACGGCTCGCGAGAACGAGAGAGAGAGAGAGAGACGGCTCGCGAGAACGAGAGAGAGAGAGAGACGGCTCGCGAGAACGAGAGAGAGAGAGAGACGGCTCGCGAGAACGAGAGAGAGAGAGAGACGGCTCGCGAGAACGAGAGAGAGAGGGAGAGAGCTCGTGAGAACGAGAGAGGGAGAGAGCTCGTGAGAACGAGAGAGAGAGGGAGAGAGCTCGTGAGAACGAGAGAGAGAGGGAGAGAGCTCGTGAGAACGAGAGAGAGAGGGAGAGAGAGAGAGAGACGGCTCGCGGGAACGAGAGAGAGAGGGCTCGCGAGAACGAGAGAGAGAGAGACGGCTCGCGAGAACGAGAGAGAGTGAGAGAGACGGCTCGCGAGAACGAGATAGAGCTCGTGTGAACGAGAGAGAGTGCTCGCGAGAACGAGAGAGAGAGAGAGCTCGTGAGAACGAGAGAGAGAGCGAGCTCGTGAGAACGAGAGAGAGCGAGCTCGTGAGAACGAGAGAGAGAGAGAGAGCTCGTGAGAACGAGAGAGAGAGAGAGAGAGAGAGAGAGACGGCTCGCGAGAACGAGAGAGAGAGAGACGGCTCGCGGGGAACGAGAGAGAGAGAGAGACGGCTCGCGAGAACGAGAGAGAGTGAGAGAGACGGCTCGCGAGAACGAGAGAGAGAGCCGATGCGCGAGAATGAGGGAGAGAGAGAGAGACGGCTTGCGAGAACGAGAGAGTGCTCGTGTGAACGAGAGAGAGTGCTCGCGAGAACGAGAGAGAGTGTGAGAGACGGCTCGCGAGAACGAGAGAGAGTGAGAGAGACGGCTCGCGAGAACGAGAGAGAGTGAGAGAGACGGCTCGCGAGAACGAGAGTGTGCTCGTGTGAACGAGAGGGAGTGCTCGCGAGAACGAGAGAGAGAGCGAGCTCGTGAGAACGAGAGAGAGAGCAAGCTCGTGAGAACGAGAGAGAGCGAGCTCGTGAGAACGAGAGAGAGCGAGCTCGTGAGAACGAGAGAGAGAGCGAGCTCGTGAGAACGAGAGAGAGAGCGAGCTCGTGAGAACGAGAGAGAGAGCGAGCTCGTGAGAACGAGAGAGAGAGCGAGCTCGTGAGAACGAGAGAGAGAGCGAGCTCGTGAGAACGAGAGAGAGAGCGATCTCGTGAGAACGAGAGAGAGAGCTCGTGAGAACGAGAGAGAGAGAGAGACGGCTCGCGAGAACGAGAGAGACAGAGACGGCTCGCGGGAACGAGAGAGAGAGAGAGACGGCTCGCGAGAACGAGAGAGAGTGAGAGAGACGGCTCGCGAGAACGAGAGAGAGTGAGAGAGACTGCTCGCGAGAACGAGAGTGCTCGCGAGAACGAGAGTGCTCGCGAGAACGAGAGTGCTCGCGAGAACGGGAGTGCTCGCGAGAACGGGAGAGAGTGCTCGTGTGAACGAGAGAGAGTGCTCGTGTGAACGAGAGAGAGTGCTCGCGAGAACGAGAGAGAGAGCGAGCTCGCGAGAACGAGAGAGAGAGCGAGCTCGTGAGAACGAGAGAGGGAGAGCTCGTGAGAACGAGAGATAGCTCGTGAGAACGAGAGAGAGAGATAGCTCGTGAGAACGAGAGAGAGAGAGAGCTCGTGAGAACGAGAGAGAGAGAGAGCTCGTGAGAACGAGAGAGAGAGAGAGCTCGTGAGAACGAGAGAGAGAGAGAGAGAGAGCTCGTGAGAACGAGAGAGAGAGAGAGAGAGAGCTCGTGAGAACGAGAGAGAGAGAGAGAGCTCGTGAGAACGAGAGAGAGAGAGAGAGCTCGCGAGAACGAGAGAGAGAGAGAGAGCTCGCGAGAACGAGAGAGAGAGAGACGGCTCGCGGGAACGAGAGAGAGAGAGAGACGGCTCGCGAGAACGAGAGAGAGTGAGAGAGATGGCTCGCGAGAACGAGAGAGAGAGCCGGTGCGCGAGAATGAGGGAGAGAGAGAGAGACGGCTCGCGAGAACGAGAGAGTGCTCGTGTGAACGAGAGAGATTGCTCGCGAGAACGAGGGAGAGAGAGAGACGACTCGCGGGAACGAGAGAGAGAGAGAGAGAGACAGCTCGCGGGAACGAGAGAGGGAGAGAGACGGCTCGCGGGAACGAGAGAGGGAGAGAGATGGCTCGCGGGAACGAGAGAGAGAGAGAGATGGCTCGCGGGAACGAGAGAGAGAGAGAGACGGCTCGCGGGAACGAGAGAGAGAGACGGCTTGCGGGAACGAGAGAGAGATAGAGAGAGACAGCTCGCGGGAACGAGAGAGGGAGAGAGACGGCTCGCGGGAACGAGAGAGAGAGAGAGACGGCGCGCGAGAACGAGAGAGAGAAGGGGACGGGCGCGCGAGAACGAGAGAGAGAAAGAGACGGTGCCCAAGAACGAGGGAGAGGGAGAGACGGCGCCCGAGAACGAGAGAGAGAGAGAGAGAGACGGCGTGCAAGAACCAGAGAGAGACAGCGCGAGGGAACCAGAGAGAGAGAGGGAGACACGGTGTGAGGGCATGAGAGAGAGAGAGAGACGGCGCGAGGGAACGAGAGAGACAGAAAGTGCGCGAGAACGAGAGAGAGAGGGACGGCATGCGAGAACGAAAGAGAGACAGCGCGAGGGATCCAGAGAGAGAGAGGGAGACACGGTGTGAGGGCATGAGAGAGAGAGAGAGACGGCGCGAGGGAACGAGAGAGACAGAAGGTGCGCAAGAACGAGAGAGAGGGACGGCGCGCGAGAACGAGAGAGAGAGAGAGAGAGAGAGAGATGGCGCGCGAGGATGAGAGAGAGAGAGACGGCGTGCGAGAACGAGAGAGAGAGAGAGAGAGACGGCGCGCGAGAACGAGAGAGAGAGAGAGACGGCGCGCGAGAACGAGAGAGAGAGACGGCGCGCGAGAACGAGAGAGAGAGAGAGACGGCGTGCGAGAACGAGAGAGAGAGAGAGACGGCGTGCGAGAACGAGAGAGAGAGAGACGGCGCGCGAGAACGAGAGAGAGAGAGAGACACGGTGCGGGAGAACGAGAGGGCGCGCTAGAACGAGAGAGAGAGAGAGAGAGAGGGTTTGCGAGAACGAGAGAGTCTGCGTGAGAACAAGAGAGTGAGAGAGACAGTGCGCGTGAACGAGAGAGTCTGCGTGAGAACGAGAGAGAGAGATACGGTGCGAGAGAACGAGAGAGTGAGAGAGACAGTACGCGAGAGAGAGAGATGGCGCGCAAGAACGAGAGAGTGATAGAGAGACGGCGCATGAGAACGAGAGAGTGATAGAGAGACGGCTCGTGAGACCGAGACAGAGAGAGAGAGAAACGGTTCGCGAGACCGAGAGAGAGACGGCTCGCGAGAACGAGAGAGAGAGAGAGAGAGAGAGAGACGGCTCGCGAGAACGAGAGAGAGAGAGAGAGAGACACGGCTCGCGAGAACGAGAGAGAGAGAGAGACGGCTCGCGAGAACGAGAGAGAGAGAGACGGCTCGCGGGAACGAGAGAGTGAGAGAGACGGCTCGCGAGAACGTGAGAGAGTGAGAGAGACGGCTCGCGAGAACGAGAGAGAGAGCCGGTGCGCGAGAACGAGGGAGAGAGATACGGCTCGCGAGAACGAGAGAGTGCGCGTGTGAACGAGAGAGAGTGCTCGCGAGAACGAGAGAGAGAGACGGCTCGCGAGAACGAGAGAGAGTGAGAGAGACGGCTCGTGTGAACGAGAGAGAGTGCTCGTGTGAACGAGAGAGAGTGCTCGCGAGAACGAGAGAGAGAGCGAGCTCGTGAGAACGAGAGAGAGAGCGAGCTCGTGAGAACGAGAGAGAGAGAGCTCGTGAGAACGAGAGAGAGAGAGAGACGGCTCGCGAGAACGAGAGAGAGAGAGACGGCTCACGGGAACAAGAGAGAGAGAGAGACGGCTCGCGATAACGAGAGAGAGTGAGAGAGACGGCTCGCGAGAACGAGAGAGAGTGAGAGAGACGGCTCGCGAGAACGAGAGAGAGTGAGAGAGACTGCTCGCGAGAACGAGAGTGCTCGCGAGAACGAGAGTGCTCGCGAGAACGAGAGTGCTCGCGAGAACGAGAGTGCTCGTGTGAACGAGAGAGAGAGTGCTCGTGTGAACGAGAGAGAGAGAGCTCGTGAGAACGAGAGAGAGAGAGAGAGAGAGAGCTCGTGAGAACGAGAGAGAGAGAGCTCGTGAGAACGAGAGAGAGAGAGAGAGCTCGTGAGAACGAGAGAGAGAGAGAGAGAGAGCTCGTGAGAACGAGAGAGAGAGAGAGAGAGCTCGTGAGAACGAGAGAGAGAGAGAGCTCGTGAGAACGAGAGAGAGAGAGAGAGAGAGGGCTCGCGAGAACGAGAGAGAGAGAGAGACGGCTCGCGGGAACGAGAGAGAGAGAGAGACGGCTCGCGAGAACGAGAGAGAGAGCCGGTGCGCGAGAATGAGGGAGAGAGAGAGAGACGGCTCGCGAGAACGAGAGAGAGAGCTCGTGAGAACGAGAGAGAGAGAGAGAGAGAGAGCTCGTGAGAACGAGAGAGAGAGAGCTCGTGAGAACGAGAGAGAGAGAGAGAGCTCGTGAGAACGAGAGAGAGAGAGAGAGAGCTCGTGAGAACGAGAGAGAGAGAGAGAGAGAGCTCGTGAGAACGAGAGAGAGAGAGAGCTCGTGAGAACGAGAGAGAGAGAGAGAGAGAGAGCTCGCGGGAACGAGAGAGAGAGAGAGACGGCTCGCGAGAACGAGAGAGAGAGCCGGTGCGCGAGAATGAGGGAGAGAGAGAGAGACGGCTCGCGAGAACGAGAGAGTGCTCGTGTGAACGAGAGAGAGTGCCTGCGAGAACGAGAGAGAGAGCGAGCTCGTGAGAACGAGAGAGAGATAGCTCGTGAGAACGAGAGAGAGAGAGAGAGAGAGAGCTCGTGAGAACGAGAGAGAGAGAGCTCGTGAGAACGAGAGAGAGAGAGAGAGCTCGTGAGAACGAGAGAGAGAGAGAGAGAGCTCGTGAGAACGAGAGAGAGAGAGAGAGAGAGAGCTCGTGAGAACGAGAGAGAGAGAGAGCTCGTGAGAACGAGAGAGAGAGAGAGCTCGTGAGAACGAGAGAGAGAGAGAGCTCGTGAGAACGAGAGAGAGAGAGAGAGCTCGTGAGAACGAGAGAGAGAGAGAGAGAGAGCTCGTGAGAACGAGAGAGAGAGAGAGAGAGAGCTCGTGAGAACGAGAGAGAGAGAGAGAGAGCTCGTGAGAACGAGAGAGAGAGAGCTCGTGAGAACGAGAGAGAGAGAGAGAGAGAGAGGGCTCGCGAGAACGAGAGAGAGAGAGAGACGGCTCGCGAGAACGAGAGAGAGAGCCGGTGCGCGAGAATGAGGGAGAGACAGAGAGACGGCTCGCGAGAACGAGAGAGAGAGCTCGTGAGAACGAGAGAGAACGAGAGAGAGAGAGCTCGTGAGAACGAGAGAGAGAGAGCTCGTGAGAACGAGAGAGAGAGAGCTCGTGAGAACGAGAGAGAGAGAGAGAGAGCTCGTGAGAACGAGAGAGAGAGAGAGAGAGAGAGCTCGTGAGAACGAGAGAGAGAGAGAGCTCGTGAGAACGAGAGAGAGAGAGAGCTCGTGAGAACGAGAGAGAGAGAGAGTCGTGAGAACGAGAGAGAGAGAGAGAGAGAGCTCGTGAGAACGAGAGAGAGAGAGAGAGGGCTCGCGAGAACGAGAGAGAGAGAGAGACGGCTCGCGGGGAACGAGAGAGAGAGAGAGACGGCTCGCGAGATCGAGAGAGAGTGAGAGAGACGGCTCGCGAGAACGAGAGAGAGTGAGAGAGACGGCTCGCGAGAACGAGAGAGAGTGAGAGAGACTGCTCGCGAGAACGAGAGTGCTCGCGAGAACGAGAGTGCTCGCGAGAACAGAGAGTGCTCGCGAGAACGAGAGTGCTCGTGTGAACGAGAGAGAGTGCTCGCGAGAACGAGAGAGAGAGAGAGCTCGCGAGAACGAGAGAGAGAGCGAGCTCGTGAGAACGAGAGAGGGAGAGCTCGTGAGAACGAGAGAGAGATAGCTCGTGAGAACGAGAGAGAGAGATAGCTCGTGAGAACGAGAGAGAGAGAGCTCGCGAGAACGAGAGAGAGAGTGAGCTCGTGAGAACGAGAGAGGGAGAGCTCGTGAGAACGAGAGAGAGATAGCTCGTGAGAACGAGAGAGAGAGAGCTCGTGAGAACGAGAGAGAGAGAGCTCGTGAGAACGAGAGAGAGATAGCTCGTGAGAACGAGAGAGAGAGAGCTCGTGAGAACGAGAGAGAGAGAGCTCGTGAGAACGAGAGAGAGAGAGCTCGTGAGAACGAGAGAGAGAGAGCTCGTGAGAACGAGAGAGAGAGCTCGTGAGAACGAGAGAGAGCTCGTGAGAACGAGAGAGAGAGAGAGAGAGCTCGTGAGAACGAGAGAGAGAGAGAGAGCTCGTGAGAACGAGAGAGAGAGAGCTCGTGAGAACGAGAGAGAGAGAGAGAGCTCGTGAGAACGAGAGAGAGAGAGAGAGAGAGCTCGTGAGAACGAGAGAGAGAGAGAGAGAGCTCGTGAGAACGAGAGAGAGAGAGAGCTCGTGAGAACGAGAGAGAGAGAGAGAGAGAGGGCTCGCGAGAACGAGAGAGAGAGTGAGAGCTCGTGAGAACGAGAGAGAGAGAGCTCGTGAGAACGAGAGAGAGAGAGCTCGTGAGAACGAGAGAGAGAGAGCTCGTGAGAACGAGAGAGAGAGAGCTCGTGAGAACGAGAGAGAGAGAGAGAGAGAGAGAGCTCGTGAGAACGAGAGAGAGAGAGAGCTCGTGAGAACGAGAGAGAGAGAGAGAGAGAGCTCGTGAGAACGAGAGAGAGAGAGAGAGGGCTCGCGAGAACGAGAGAGAGAGAGAGAGACGGCTCGCGGGAACGAGAGAGAGAGAGAGACGGCTCGCGAGAACGAGAGAGAGAGCCGGTGGGCGAGATGAGGGAGAGAGAGAGAGACGGCTCGCGAGAACGAGAGAGTGCTCGTGTGAACGAGAGAGAGTGCCTGCGAGAACGAGAGAGAGAGCGAGCTCGTGAGAACGAGAGAGAGCGAGCTCGTGAGAACGAGATAGAGAGAGAGCTCGTGAGAACGAGAGAGAGAGAGAGCTCGTGAGAACGAGAGAGAGAGAGAGCTCGTGAGAACGAGAGAGAGAGAGAGCTCGTGAGAACGAGAGAGAGAGAGAGCTCGTGAGAACGAGAGAGAGAGAGCTCGTGAGAACGAGAGAGAGAGAGAGCTCGTGAGAACGAGAGAGAGAGAGAGAGAGAGCTCGTGAGAACGAGAGAGAGAGAGAGAGAGAGCTCGTGAGAACGAGAGAGAGAGAGAGAGAGCTCGTGAGAACGAGAGAGAGAGAGAGAGAGCTCGTGAGAACGAGAGAGAGAGAGAGCTCGTGAGAACGAGAGAGAGAGAGAGAGAGAGAGGGCTCGCGAGAACGAGAGAGAGAGAGAGACGGCTCGCGGGAACGAGAGAGAGAGAGAGACGGCTCGCGAGAATGAGGGAGAGAGAGAGAGACGGCTCGCAGAGAACGAGAGAGAGAGCTCGTGAGAACGAGAGAGAGAGAGAGAGAGAGAGAGCTCGTGAGAACGAGAGAGAGATAGCTCGTGAGAACGAGAGAGAGAGAGAGCTCGTGAGAACGAGAGAGAGAGAGAGCTCGTGAGAACGAGAGAGAGAGAGAGCTCGTGAGAACGAGAGAGAGAGAGAGCTCGTGAGAACGAGAGAGAGAGAGAGAGAGAGAGCTCGTGAGAACGAGAGAGAGATAGCTCGTGAGAACGAGAGAGAGAGAGAGCTCGTGAGAACGAGAGAGAGAGAGAGAGAGCTCGTGGGAACGAGAGAGAGAGAGAGAGAGCTCGTGAGAACGAGAGAGAGAGAGAGAGAGCTCGTGGGAACGAGAGAGAGAGAGAGAGAGAGCTCGTGAGAACGAGAGAGAGAGAGAGCTCGTGAGAACGAGAGAGAGAGAGAGAGAGCTCGTGAGAACGAGAGAGAGAGAGAGAGAGAGCTCGTGAGAACGAGAGAGAGAGAGAGAGGGCTCGCGAGAACGAGAGAGAGAGAGACGGCTTGCGGGAACGAGAGAGAGAGAGAGACGGCTCGCGAGAACGAGAGAGAGAGCCGGGTGCGCGAGAATGAGGGGGAGAGAGAGAGACGGCTCGCAAGAACGAGAGAGTGCTCGTGTGAACGAGAGAGAGTGCTCGTGTGAACGAGAGAGAGTGCTCGCGAGAACGAGAGAGAGATCGAGCTCGTGAGAACGAGAGAGAGAGCAAGCTCGTGAGAACGAGAGAGAGCGAGCTCGTGAGAACGAGAGAGAGCGAGCTCGTGAGAACGAGAGAGAGAGCGAGCTCGTGAGAACGAGAGAGAGAGAGAGAGACGGCTCGCGAGAACGAGAGAGAGAGAGACGGCTTGCGGGAATGAGAGAGAGAGAGAGACGGCTCGCGAGAACGAGAGAGAGAGCCGGTGCGCGAGAATGTGGGAGAGAGAGAGAGACGGCTCGCGAGAACGAGAGAGTGCTCGTGTGAACGAGAGAGAGTGCCCGCGAGAACGAGAGAGAGAGCGAGCTCGTGAGAACGAGAGAGAGATAGCTCGTGAGAACAAGAGAGAGAGAGAGCTCGTGAGAACAAGAGAGAGAGAGAGCTCGTGAGAACGAGAGAGAGAGAGAGCTCGTGAGAACGAGAGAGAGAGAGAGCTCGTGAGAACGAGAGAGAGAGAGAGCTCGTGAGAACGAGAGAGAGAGAGATCGTGAGAACGAGAGAGAGAGAGAGAGCTCGTGAGAACGAGAGAGAGAGAGAGAGAGAGAGCTCGTGAGAACGAGAGAGAGAGAGCTCGTGAGAACGAGAGAGAGAGAGAGAGAGAGAGAGCTCGTGAGAACGAGAGAGAGAGAGAGAGAGGGCTCGCGAGAACGAGAGAGAGAGAGAGACGGCTCGCGGGAACGAGAGAGAGAGAGAGACGGCTCGCGAGAACGAGAGAGAGAGCCGGTGCGCGAGAATGAGGGAGAGAGAGAGAGACGGCTCGCGAGAACGAGAGAGTGCTCGTGTGAACGAGAGAGAGTGCCCGCGAGAACGAGAGAGAGAGAGAGCTCGTGAGAACGAGAGAGAGCGAGCTCGTGAGAACGAGAGAGAGAGAGAGCTCGTGAGAACGAGAGAGAGAGAGAGCTCGTGAGAACGAGAGAGAGAGAGAGCTCGTGAGAACGAGAGAGAGAGAGAGCTCGTGGGAACGAGAGAGAGAGAGAGAGAGAGCTCGTGGGAACGAGAGAGAGAGAGAGAGCTCGTGAGAACGAGAGAGAGAGAGAGCTCGTGAGAATGAGAGAGAGAGAGAGCTCGTGAGAACGAGAGAGAGAGAGAGAGAGAGCTCGTGAGAACGAGAGAGAGAGAGAGAGGGCTCGCGAGAACAAGAGAGAGAGAGACGGCTTGCGGGAACGAGAGAGAGAGAGAGACGGCTCGCGAGAACGAGAGAGAGAGCCGGTGCGCGAGAATGAGGGGGAGAGAGAGAGACGGCTCGCGAGAACGAGAGAGTGCTCGTGTGAACGAGAGAGAGTGCTCGCGAGAACGAGAGAGAGATCGAGCTCGTGAGAACGAGAGAGAGAGCAAGCTCGTGAGAACGAGAGAGAGCGGGCTCGTGAGAACGAGAGAGAGCGAGCTCGTGAGAACGAGAGAGAGAGCGAGCTCGTGAGAACGAGAGAGAGAGCGAGCTCGTGAGAACGAGAGAGAGAGAGAGAGCTCGTGAGAACGAGAGAGAGAGAGAGAGACGGCTCGCGAGAACGAGAGAGAGAGAGAGACGGCTCGCGAGAACGAGAGAGAGTGAGAGAGACGGCTCGCGAGAACGAGAGAGAGTGAGAGAGACTGCTCGCGAGAACGAGAGTGCTCGTGTGAACGAGAGAGAGTGCTCGCGAGAACGAGAGAGAGGGAGAGCTCGTGAGAACGAGAGAGAGATAGCTCGTGAGAACGAGAGAGAGAGCTCGCGAGAACGAGAGAGAGAGAGAGCTCGTGAGAACGAGAGAGAGTGCTCGTGTGAACGAGAGAGAGTGCTCGCGAGAACGAGAGAGAGATCGAGCTCGTGAGAACGAGAGAGAGAGCAAGCTCGTGAGAACGAGAGAGAGCAAGCTCGTGAGAACGAGAGAGAGCGAGCTCGTGAGAACGAGAGAGAGCGAGCTCGTGAGAACGAGAGAGAGAGCGAGCTCGTGAGAACGAGAGAGAGAGCGAGCTCGTGAGAACGAGAGAGAGAGAGAGAGACGGCTCGCGAGAACGAGAGAGAGAGAGACGGCTCGCGAGAACGAGAGAGAGAGCCGGTGCGCGAGAATGAGGGAGAGAGAGAGAGACGGCTCGCGAGAACGAGAGAGTGCTCGTGTGAACGAGAGAGAGTGCCCGCGAGAACGAGAGAGAGAGCGAGCTCGTGAGAACGAGAGAGAGATAGCTCGTGAGAACGAGAGAGAGAGAGAGCTCGTGAGAACGAGAGAGAGAGAGAGCTCGTGAGAACGAGAGAGAGAGAGAGCTCGTGAGAACGAGAGAGAGAGAGAGCTCGTGACAACGAGAGAGAGAGAGATCGTGAGAACGAGAGAGAGAGAGAGAGCTCGTGAGAACGAGAGAGAGAGAGAGAGAGAGAGCTCGTGAGAACGAGAGAGAGAGAGCTCGTGAGAACGAGAGAGAGAGAGAGAGAGAGAGCTCGTGAGAACGAGAGAGAGAGAGAGAGAGGGCTCGCGAGAACGAGAGAGAGAGAGAGACGGCTCGCGGGAACGAGAGAGAGAGAGAGACGGCTCGCGAGAACGAGAGAGAGAGCCGGTGTGCGAGAATGAGGGAGAGAGAGAGAGACGGCTCGCGAGAACGAGTGTGTGCTCGTGTGAACGAGAGAGAGTGCCCGCGAGAACGAGAGAGAGAGAGAGCTCGTGAGAACGAGAGAGAGCGAGCTCGTGAGAACGAGAGAGAGAGAGAGCTCGTGAGAACGAGAGAGAGAGAGAGCTCGTGAGAACGAGAGAGAGAGAGAGCTCGTGAGAACGAGAGAGAGAGAGAGCTCGTGAGAACGAGAGAGAGAGAGAGCTCGTGGGAACGAGAGAGAGAGAGAGAGAGCTCGTGGGAACGAGAGAGAGAGAGAGAGCTCGTGAGAACGAGAGAGAGAGAGAGCTCGTGAGAATGAGAGAGAGAGAGAGCTCGTGAGAACGAGAGAGAGAGAGAGAGAGAGAGCTCGTGAGAACGAGAGAGAGAGAGAGCTCGTGAGAACGAGAGAGAGAGAGAGCTCGTGGGAACGAGAGAGAGAGAGAGAGAGCTCGTGAGAACGAG
This sequence comes from Chiloscyllium punctatum, assembly GCF_047496795.1. Lineage (NCBI taxonomy): Eukaryota > Metazoa > Chordata > Chondrichthyes > Orectolobiformes > Hemiscylliidae > Chiloscyllium > Chiloscyllium punctatum. The sequence continues at coordinate 61,468 of NW_027310286.1, forward strand.
AGAGAGAGAGTGCTCGTGTGAACGAGAGAGAGTGCTCGCGAGAACGAGAGAGAGATCGAGCTCGTGAGAACGAGAGAGAGAGCAAGCTCGTGAGAATGAGAGAGAGCGGGCTCGTGAGAACGAGAGAGAGCGAGCTCGTGAGAACGAGAGAGAGAGCGAGCTCGTGAGAACGAGAGAGAGAGCGAGCTCGTGAGAACGAGAGAGAGAGAGAGAGCTCGTGAGAACGAGAGAGAGAGAGAGAGAGAGACGGCTCGCGGGAACGAGAGAGAGAGAGACGGCTCGCGGGAACGAGAGAGAGAGAGAGACGGCTCGCGAGAACGAGAGAGAGTGAGAGAGACGGCTCGCGAGAACGAGAGAGAGTGAGAGAGACTGCTCGCGAGAACGAGAGTGCTCGTGTGAACGAGAGAGAGTGCCCGCGAGAACGAGAGAGAGGGAGAGCTCGTGAGAACGAGAGAGAGATAGCTCGTGAGAACGAGAGAGAGAGCTCGCGAGAACGAGAGAGAGAGAGAGCTCGTGAGAACGAGAGAGAGAGAGAGCTCGTGAGAACGAGAGAGAGAGAGAGCTCGTGAGAACGAGAGAGAGAGAGAGCTCGTGAGAACGAGAGAGAGAGAGAGCTCGTGAGAACGAGAGAGAGAGAGCTCGTGAGAACGAGAGAGAGAGAGAGAGAGCTCGTGAGAACGAGAGAGAGAGAGAGAGAGCTCGTGAGAACGAGAGAGAGAGAGAGAGAGCTCGTGAGAACGAGAGAGAGAGAGAGAGAGAGTGCTCGTGAGAACGAGAGAGAGAGCTCGTGAGAACGAGAGAGAGAGCTCGTGAGAACGAGAGAGAGAGAGAGCTCGTGAGAACGAGAGAGAGAGCTCGTGAGAACGAGAGAGAGAGAGCTCGTGAGAACGAGAGAGAGAGAGAGAGAGGGCTCGCGAGAACGAGAGAGAGAGAGAGAGGGCTCGCGAGAACGAGAGAGAGAGAGAGACGGCTCGCGGGAACGAGAGAGAGAGAGAGACGGCTCGCGAGAACGAGAGAGAGAGCCGGTGCGCGAGAATGAGGGAGAGAGAGAGAGACGGCTCGCGAGAACGAGAGAGTGCTCGTGTGAACGAGAGAGAGTGCCCGCGAGAACGAGTGAGAGAGAGAGCTCGTGAGAACGAGAGAGAGAGAGAGCTCGTGAGAACGAGAGAGAGAGAGAGCTCGTGAGAACGAGAGAGAGAGAGAGAGAGCTCGTGGGAACGAGTGAGAGAGAGAAAGAGCTCGTGAGAACGAGAGAGAGAGAGAGCTCGTGAGAACGAGAGAGAGAGAGAGAGAGAGCTCGTGAGAACGAGAGAGAGAGAGAGAGGGCTCGCGAGAACGAGAGAGAGAGAGACGGCTTGCGGGAACGAGAGAGAGAGAGAGCCGGCTCGCGAGAACGAGAGAGAGAGCCGGTGCGCGAGAATGAGGGGGAGAGAGAGAGACGGCTCGCGAGAACGAGAGAGTGCTCGTGTGAACGAGAGAGAGTGCTCGTGTGAACGAGAGAGAGTGCTCGTGTGAACGAGAGAGAGTGCTCGTGTGAACGAGAGAGAGTGCTCGCGAGAACGAGAGAGAGATCGAGCTCGTGAGAACGAGAGAGAGAGCAAGCTCGTGAGAACGAGAGAGAGCGAGCTCGTGAGAACGAGAGAGAGCGAGCTCGTGAGAACGAGAGAGAGAGCGAGCTCGTGAGAACGAGAGAGAGAGCGAGCTCGTGAGAACGAGAGAGAGAGAGCTCGTGAGAACGAGAGAGAGAGAGAGAGAGAGACGGCTCGCGAGAACGAGAGAGAGAGAGACGGCTCGCGGGAACGAGAGAGAGAGAGAGACGGCTCGCGAGAACGAGAGAGAGTGAGAGAGACGGCTCGCGAGAACGAGAGAGAGTGAGAGAGACTGCTCGCGAGAACGAGAGTGCTCGCGAGAACGAGAGTGCTCGCGAGAACGAGAGTGCTCGCGAGAACGAGAGTGCTCGTGTGAACGAGAGAGAGTGCTCGCGAGAACGAGAGAGAGGGAGAGCTCGTGAGAACGAGAGAGAGATAGCTCGTGAGAACGAGAGAGAGAGCTCGTGAGAACGAGAGAGAGAGAGAGCTCGTGAGAACGAGAGAGAGATAGCTCGTGAGAACGAGAGAGAGAGAGAGCTCGTGAGAACGAGAGAGAGAGAGAGCTCGCGGGAACGAGAGAGAGAGAGAGACGGCTCGCGAGAACGAGAGAGAGTGAGAGAGACGGCTCGCGAGAACGAGAGAGAGTGAGAGAGACGGCTCGCGAGAACGAGAGAGAGTGAGAGAGACGGCTCGCGAGAACGAGAGAGAGTGAGAGAGACTGCTCGCGAGAACGAGAGTGCTCGCGAGAACGAGAGTGCTCGCGAGAACGAGAGTGCTCGCGAGAACGAGAGTGCTCGCGAGAACGAGAGTGCTCGCGAGAACGAGAGTGCTCGTGTGAACGAGAGAGAGTGCTCGCGAGAACGAGAGAGAGAGAGAGCTCGCGAGAACGAGAGAGAGAGCGAGCTCGTGAGAACGAGAGAGGGAGAGCTCGCGAGAACGAGAGAGGGAGAGCTCGTGAGAACGAGAGAGAGATAGCTCGTGAGAACGAGAGAGAGAGATAGCTCGTGAGAACGAGAGAGAGAGAGCTCGTGTGAACGAGAGAGAGTGCTCGCGAGAACGAGAGAGAGAGAGAGCTCGCGAGAACGAGAGAGAGAGCGAGCTCGTGAGAACGAGAGAGGGAGAGCTCGTGAGAATGAGAGAGGGAGAGCTCGTGAGAACGAGAGAGAGATAGCTCGTGAGAACGAGAGAGAGAGATAGCTCGTGAGAACGAGAGAGAGAGAGCTCGCGAGAACGAGAGAGAGAGTGAGCTCGTGAGAACGAGAGAGGGAGAGCTCGTGAGAACGAGAGAGAGATAGCTCGTGAGAACGAGAGAGAGATAGCTCGTGAGAACGAGAGAGAGAGAGCTCGTGAGAATGAGAGAGAGAGAGCTCGTGAGAACGAGAGAGAGATAGCTCGTGAGAACGAGAGAGAGAGAGCTCGTGAGAACGAGAGAGAGAGAGCTCGTGAGAACGAGAGAGAGAGAGCTCGTGAGAACGAGAGAGAGAGAGCTCGTGAGAACGAGAGAGAGAGAGCTCGTGAGAACGAGAGAGAGAGAGCTCGTGAGAACGAGAGAGAGAGCTCGTGAGAACGAGAGAGAGCTCGTGAGAACGAGAGAGAGAGAGAGAGAGCTCGTGAGAACGAGAGAGAGAGAGAGAGCTCGTGAGAACGAGAGAGAGAGAGCTCGTGAGAACGAGAGAGAGAGAGAGAGCTCGTGAGAACGAGAGAGAGAGAGAGAGAGAGCTCGTGAGAACGAGAGAGAGAGAGCTCGTGAGAACGAGAGAGAGAGAGCTCGTGAGAACGAGAGAGAGAGAGCTCGTGAGAACGAGAGAGAGAGCTCGTGAGAACGAGAGAGAGCTCGTGAGAACGAGAGAGAGAGAGAGAGCTCGTGAGAACGAGAGAGAGAGAGCTCGTGAGAACGAGAGAGAGAGAGAGAGCTCGTGAGAACGAGAGAGAGAGAGAGAGAGAGCTCGTGAGAACGAGAGAGAGAGAGAGAGCTCGTGAGAACGAGAGAGAGAGAGAGCTCGTGAGAACGAGAGAGAGAGAGAGAGAGAGAGGGCTCGCGAGAACGAGAGAGAGAGAGAGACGGCTCGCGGGAACGAGAGAGAGAGAGAGACGGCTCGCGAGAACGAGAGAGAGAGCCGGTGCGCGAGAATGAGGGAGAGAGAGAGAGACGGCTCGCGAGAACGAGAGAGAGAGCTCGTGAGAACGAGAGAGAGAGAGAGAGAGAGAGCTCGTGAGAACGAGAGAGAGAGAGCTCGTGAGAACGAGAGAGAGAGTGAGAGCTCGTGAGAACGAGAGAGAGAGAGAGAGAGCTCGTGAGAAAGAGAGAGAGAGAGAGAGAGAGAGCTCGTGAGAACGAGAGAGAGAGAGAGCTCGTGAGAACGAGAGAGAGAGAGAGAGAGAGAGCTCGTGAGAACGAGAGAGAGAGAGAGAGGGCTCGCGAGAACGAGAGAGAGAGAGAGACGGCTCGCGGGAACGAGAGAGAGAGAGAGACGGCTCGCGAGAACGAGAGAGAGAGCCGGTGCGCGAGAATGAGGGAGAGAGAGAGAGACGGCTCGCGAGAACGAGAGAGTGCTCGTGTGAACGAGAGAGAGTGCCTGCGAGAACGAGAGAGAGAGCGAGCTCGTGAGAACGAGAGAGAGCGAGCTCGTGAGAACGAGAGAGAGAGAGAGCTCGTGAGAACGAGAGAGAGAGAGAGCTCGTGAGAACGAGAGAGAGAGAGAGCTCGTGAGAACGAGAGAGAGAGAGCTCGTGAGAACGAGAGAGAGAGAGAGAGAGCTCGTGAGAACGAGAGAGAGAGAGAGCTCGTGAGAACGAGAGAGAGAGAGAGAGAGAGAGGGCTCGCGAGAACGAGAGAGAGAGAGAGACGGCTCGCGGGAACGAGAGAGAGAGAGAGACGGCTCGCGAGAATGAGGGAGAGAGAGAGAGACGGCTCGCGAGAACGAGAGAGAGAGCTCGTGAGAACGAGAGAGAGAGAGAGAGAGAGAGCTCGTGAGAACGAGAGAGAGATAGCTCGTGAGAACGAGAGAGAGAGAGAGCTCGTGAGAACGAGAGAGAGAGAGAGCTCGTGAGAACGAGAGAGAGAGAGAGCTCGTGAGAACGAGAGAGAGAGAGAGCTCGTGAGAACGAGAGAGAGAGAGAGAGAGCTCGTGGGAACGAGAGAGAGAGAGAGAGAGCTCGTGAGAACGAGAGAGAGAGAGAGAGAGCTCGTGGGAACGAGAGAGAGAGAGAGAGAGCTCGTGAGAACGAGAGAGAGAGAGAGCTCGTGAGAACGAGAGAGAGAGAGAGAGAGAGCTCGTGAGAACGAGAGAGAGAGAGAGAGAGAGCTCGTGAGAACGAGAGAGAGAGAGAGAGGGCTCGCGAGAACGAGAGAGAGAGAGACGGCTTGCGGGAACGAGAGAGAGAGAGAGACGGCTCGCGAGAACGAGAGAGAGAGCCGGTGCGCGAGAATGAGGGGGAGAGAGAGAGACGGCTCGCGAGAACGAGAGAGTGCTCGTGTGAACGAGAGAGAGTGCTCGTGTGAACGAGAGAGAGTGCTCGCGAGAACGAGAGAGAGATCGAGCTCGTGAGAACGAGAGAGAGAGCAAGCTCGTGAGAACGAGAGAGAGCGAGCTCGTGAGAACGAGAGAGAGCGAGCTCGTGAGAACGAGAGAGAGAGCGAGCTCGTGAGAACGAGAGAGAGAGAGAGAGACGGCTCGCGAGAACGAGAGAGAGAGAGACGGCTTGCGGGAACGAGAGAGAGAGAGAGACGGCTCGCGAGAACGAGAGAGAGAGCCGGTGCGCGAGAATGAGGGAGAGAGAGAGAGACGGCTCGCGAGAACGAGAGAGTGCTCGTGTGAACGAGAGAGAGTGCCCGCGAGAACGAGAGAGAGAGCGAGCTCGTGAGAACGAGAGAGAGAGCGAGCTCGTGAGAACGAGAGAGAGAGAGAGCTCGTGAGAGCGAGAGAGAGAGAGAGAGCTCGTGAGAACGAGAGAGAGAGAGAGAGAGAGAGCTCGTGAGAACGAGAGAGAGAGAGAGAGAGAGAGCTCGTGAGAACGAGAGAGAGAGAGAGAGAGAGAGCTCGTGAGAACGAAAGAGAGAGAGCTCGTGAGAACGAGAGAGAGAGAGAGAGAGCTCGTGAGAACGAGAGAGAGAGAGAGAGAGGGCTCGCGAGAACGAGAGAGAGAGAGAGACGGCTCGCGGGAACGAGAGAGAGAGAGAGACGGCTCGCGAGAACGAGAGAGAGAGCCGGTGCGCGAGAATGAGGGAGAGAGAGAGAGACGGCTCGCGTGAACGAGAGAGTGCTCGTGTGAACGAGAGAGAGTGCCCGCGAGAACGAGAGAGAGAGAGAGAGCTCGTGAGAACGAGAGAGCGAGCTCGTGAGAACGAGAGAGAGAGAGAGCTCGTGAGAACGAGAGAGAGAGAGAGCTCGTGAGAACGAGAGAGAGAGAGAGCTCGTGAGAACGAGAGAGAGAGAGAGCTCGTGGGAACGAGAGAGAGAGAGAGAGAGCTCGTGGGAACGAGAGAGAGAGAGAGAGCTCGTGAGAACGAGAGAGAGAGAGAGCTCGTGAGAATGAGAGAGAGAGAGAGCTCGTGAGAACGAGAGAGAGAGAGAGAGAGAGCTCGTGAGAACGAGAGAGAGAGAGAGAGGGCTCGCGAGAACAAGAGAGAGAGAGACGGCTTGCGGGAACGAGAGAGAGAGAGAGACGGCTCGCGAGAACGAGAGAGAGAGCCGGTGCGCGAGAATGAGGGGGAGAGAGAGAGACGGCTCGCGAGAACGAGAGAGTGCTCGTGTGAACGAGAGAGAGTGCTCGCGAGAACGAGAGAGAGATCGAGCTCGTGAGAACGAGAGAGAGAGCAAGCTCGTGAGAACGAGAGAGAGCGGGCTCGTGAGAACGAGAGAGAGCGAGCTCGTGAGAACGAGAGAGAGAGCGAGCTCGTGAGAACGAGAGAGAGAGCGAGCTCGTGAGAACGAGAGAGAGAGAGAGCTCGTGAGAACGAGAGAGCGAGCTCGTGAGAACGAGAGAGAGAGAGAGCTCGTGAGAACGAGAGAGAGAGAGAGCTCGTGAGAACGAGAGAGAGAGAGAGCTCGTGAGAACGAGAGAGAGAGAGTGCTCGCGAGAACGAGAGAGAGATCGAGCTCGTGAGAACGAGAGAGAGAGCAAGCTCGTGAGAACGAGAGAGAGCGGGCTCGTGAGAACGAGAGAGAGCGAGCTCGTGAGAACGAGAGAGAGAGCGAGCTCGTGAGAACGAGAGAGAGAGCGAGCTCGTGAGAACGAGAGAGAGAGAGAGCTCGTGAGAACGAGAGAGCGAGCTCGTGAGAACGAGAGAGAGAGAGAGCTCGTGAGAACGAGAGAGAGAGAGAGCTCGTGAGAACGAGAGAGAGAGAGAGCTCGTGAGAACGAGAGAGAGAGAGAGCTCGTGAGAACGAGAGAGAGAGAGAGCTCGTGGGAACGAGAGAGAGAGAGAGAGAGCTCGTGGGAACGAGAGAGAGAGAGAGAGCTCGTGAGAACGAGAGAGAGAGAGAGCTCGTGAGAATGAGAGAGAGAGAGAGCTCGTGAGAACGAGAGAGAGAGAGAGAGAGAGCTCGTGAGAACGAGAGAGAGAGAGAGAGAGAGCTCGTGAGAACGAGAGAGAGAGAGAGAGGGCTCGCGAGAACAAGAGAGAGAGAGACGGCTTGCGGGAACGAGAGAGAGAGAGAGACGGCTCGCGAGAACGAGAGAGAGAGCCGGTGCGCGAGAATGAGGGGGAGAGAGAGAGACGGCTCGCGAGAACGAGAGAGTGCTCGTGTGAACGAGAGAGAGTGCTCGCGAGAACGAGAGAGAGATCGAGCTCGTGAGAACGAGAGAGAGAGCAAGCTCGTGAGAACGAGAGAGAGCGGGCTCGTGAGAACGAGAGAGAGCGAGCTCGTGAGAACGAGAGAGAGAGCGAGCTCGTGAGAACGAGAGAGAGAGCGAGCTCGTGAGAACGAGAGAGAGAGAGAGAGCTCGTGAAAACGAGAGAGAGAGAGAGAGACGGCTCGCGAGAACGAGAGAGAGAGAGAGACGGCTCGCGAGAACGAGAGAGAGTGAGAGAGACGGCTCGCGAGAACGAGAGAGAGTGAGAGAGACTGCTCGCGAGAACGAGAGTGCTCGTGTGAACGAGAGAGAGTGCTCGCGAGAACGAGAGAGAGGGAGAGCTCGTGAGAACGAGAGAGAGATAGCTCGTGAGAACGAGAGAGAGAGCTCGCGAGAACGAGAGAGAGAGAGAGCTCGTGAGAACGAGAGAGAGTGCTCGTGTGAACGAGAGAGAGTGCTCGCGAGAACGAGAGAGAGATCGAGCTCGTGAGAACGAGAGAGAGAGCAAGCTCGTGAGAACGAGAGAGAGCGAGCTCGTGAGAACGAGAGAGAGCGAGCTCGTGAGAACGAGAGAGAGAGCGAGCTCGTGAGAACGAGAGAGAGAGAGAGAGACGGCTCGCGAGAACGAGAGAGAGAGAGACGGCTTGCGGGAACGAGAGAGAGAGAGAGACGGCTCGCGAGAACGAGAGAGAGAGCCGGTGCGCGAGAATGAGGGAGAGAGAGAGAGACGGCTCGCGAGAACGAGAGAGTGCTCGTGTGAACGAGAGAGAGTGCCCGCGAGAACGAGAGAGAGAGCGAGCTCGTGAGAACGAGAGAGAGATAGCTCGTGAGAACGAGAGAGAGAGAGAGCTCGTGAGAACGAGAGAGAGAGAGAGCTCGTGAGAACGAGAGAGAGAGAGAGCTCGTGAGAACGAGAGAGAGAGAGAGCTCGTGAGAACGAGAGAGAGAGAGAGCTCGTGAGAACGAGAGAGAGAGAGAGCTCGTGAGAACGAGAGAGAGAGAGCTCGTGAGAACGAGAGAGAGAGAGAGAGAGAGAGCTCGTGAGAACGAGAGAGAGAGAGCTCGTGAGAACGAGAGAGAGAGAGAGAGAGAGCTCGTGAGAACGAGAGAGAGAGAGAGAGAGGGCTCGCGAGAACGAGAGAGAGAGAGAGAGACGGCTCGCGGGAACGAGAGAGAGAGAGACGGCTCGCGAGAACGAGAGAGAGAGCCGGTGCGCGAGAATGAGGGAGAGAGAGAGAGACGGCTCGCGAGAACGAGTGTGTGCTCGTGTGAACGAGAGAGAGTGCCCGCGAGAACGAGAGAGAGAGAGAGCTCGTGAGAACGAGAGAGAGCGAGCTCGTGAGAACGAGAGAGAGAGAGAGCTCGTGAGAACGAGAGAGAGAGAGAGCTCGTGAGAACGAGAGAGAGAGAGAGCTCGTGAGAACGAGAGAGAGAGAGAGCTCGTGGGAACGAGAGAGAGAGAGAGAGAGCTCGTGGGAACGAGAGAGAGAGAGAGAGCTCGTGAGAACGAGAGAGAGAGAGAGCTCGTGAGAATGAGAGAGAGAGATAGCTCGTGAGAACGAGAGAGAGAGAGAGAGAGAGCTCGTGAGAACGAGAGAGAGAGAGAGAGGGCTCGCGAGAACAAGAGAGAGAGAGACGGCTTGCGGGAACGAGAGAGAGAGAGAGACGGCTCGCGAGAACGAGAGAGAGAGCCGGTGCGCGAGAATGAGGGGGAGAGAGAGAGACGGCTCGCGAGAACGAGAGAGTGCTCGTGTGAACGAGAGAGAGTGCTCGCGAGAACGAGAGAGAGATCGAGCTCGTGAGAACGAGAGAGAGAGCAAGCTCGTGAGAACGAGAGAGAGCGGGCTCGTGAGAACGAGAGAGAGCGAGCTCGTGAGAACGAGAGAGAGAGCGAGCTCGTGAGAACGAGAGAGAGAGCGAGCTCGTGAGAACGAGAGAGAGAGAGAGAGCTCGTGAGAACGAGAGAGAGAGAGAGAGACGGCTCGCGGGAACGAGAGAGAGAGAGACGGCTCGCGGGAACGAGAGAGAGAGAGAGACGGCTCGCGAGAACGAGAGAGAGTGAGAGAGACGGCTCGCGAGAACGAGAGAGAGTGAGAGAGACTGCTCGCGAGAACGAGAGTGCTCGTGTGAACGAGAGAGAGTGCTCGCGAGAACGAGAGAGAGGGAGAGCTCGTGAGAACGAGAGAGAGATAGCTCGTGAGAACGAGAGAGAGAGCTCGCGAGAACGAGAGAGAGAGAGAGCTCGTGAGAACGAGAGAGAGAGAGAGCTCGTGAGAACGAGAGAGAGAGAGAGCTCGTGAGAACGAGAGAGAGAGAGAGCTCGTGAGAACGAGAGAGAGAGAGAGCTCGTGAGAACGAGAGAGAGAGAGCTCGTGAGAACGAGAGAGAGAGAGCTCGTGAGAACGAGAGAGAGAGAGAGAGAGCTCGTGAGAACGAGAGAGAGAGAGAGAGAGCTCGTGAGAACGAGAGAGAGAGAGAGAGAGCTCGTGAGAACGAGAGAGAGAGAGAGAGAGCTCGTGAGAACGAGAGAGAGAGAGAGAGAGAGAGCTCGTGAGAACGAGAGAGAGAGCTCGTGAGAACGAGAGAGAGAGCTCGTGAGAACGAGAGAGAGAGAGAGCTCGTGAGAACGAGAGAGAGAGCTCGTGAGTACGAGAGAGAGAGAGCTCGTGAGAACGAGAGAGAGAGAGAGAGAGGGCTCGCGAGAACGAGAGAGAGAGAGAGAGGGCTCGCGAGAACGAGAGAGAGAGAGAGACGGCTCGCGGGAACGAGAGAGAGAGAGAGACGGCTCGCGAGAACGAGAGAGAGAGCCGGTGCGCGAGAATGAGGGAGAGAGAGAGAGACGGCTCGCGGGAACGAGAGAGAGAGAGACGGCTCGCGAGAACGAGAGAGTGCTCGTGTGAACGAGAGAGAGTGCCCGCGAGAACGAGAGAGAGAGAGAGCTCGTGAGAACGAGAGAGAGAGAGAGCTCGTGAGAACGAGAGAGAGAGAGAGCTCGTGAGAACGAGAGAGAGAGAGAGAGAGCTCGTGGGAACGAGTGAGAGAGAGAAAGAGCTCGTGAGAACGAGAGAGAGAGAGAGCTCGTGAGAACGAGAGAGAGAGAGAGAGAGAGCTCGTGAGAACGAGAGAGAGAGAGAGAGAGGGCTCGCGAGAACGAGAGAGAGAGAGAGAGAGGGCTCGCGAGAACGAGAGAGAGAGAGACAGCTTGCGGGAACGAGAGAGAGAGAGAGACGGCTCGCGAGAACGAGAGAGAGAGCCGGTGCGCGAGAATGAGGGGGAGAGAGAGAGACGGCTCGCGAGAACGAGAGAGTGCTCGTGTGAACGAGAGAGAGTGCTCGTGTGAACGAGAGAGAGTGCTCGCGAGAACGAGAGAGAGATCGAGCTCGTGAGAACGAGAGAGAGAGCAAGCTCGTGAGAACGAGAGAGAGCGAGCTCGTGAGAACGAGAGAGAGCGAGCTCGTGAGAACGAGAGAGAGAGCGAGCTCGTGAGAACGAGAGAGAGAGCGAGCTCGTGAGAACGAGAGAGAGAGCGAGCTCGTGAGAACGAGAGAGAGAGAGCTCGTGAGAACGAGAGAGAGAGAGAGAGAGAGACGGCTCGCGAGAACGAGAGAGAGAGAGACGGCTCGCGGGAACGAGAGAGAGAGAGAGACGGCTCGCGAGAACCAGAGAGAGTGAGAGAGACGGCTCGCGAGAACGAGAGAGAGTGAGAGAGACGGCTCGCGAGAACGAGAGAGAGTGAGAGAGACTGCTCGCGAGAACGAGAGTGCTCGTGTGAACGAGAGAGAGTGCTCGCGAGAACGAGAGAGAGGGAGAGCTCGTGAGAACGAGAGAGAGATAGCTCGTGAGAACGAGAGAGAGAGCTCGCGAGAACGAGAGAGAGAGAGAGCTCGTGAGAACGAGAGAGAGATAGCTCGTGAGAACGAGAGAGAGAGAGAGCTCGTGAGAACGAGAGAGAGAGAGAGCTCGTGAGAACGAGAGAGAGAGAGAGCTCGTGAGAACGAGAGAGAGAGAGAGCTCGTGAGAACGAGAGAGAGAGAGAGCTCGTGAGAACGAGAGAGAGAGAGAGAGAGAGAGCTCATGAGAACGAGAGAGAGAGAGAGAGAGGGCTCGCGAGAACGAGAGAGAGAGAGAGACGGCTCGCGGGAACGAGAGAGAGAGAGAGACGGCTCGCGAGAACGAGAGAGAGAGCCGGTGCGCGAGAATGAGGGAGAGAGAGAGAGACGGCTCGCGAGAACGAGAGTGTGCTCGTGTGAACGAGAGAGAGTGCCCGCGAGAACGAGAGAGAGAGAGAGCTCGTGAGAACGAGAGAGAGCGAGCTCGTGAGAACGAGAGAGAGAGAGAGCTCGTGAGAACGAGAGAGAGAGAGAGCTCGTGAGAACGAGAGAGAGAGAGAGCTCGTGAGAACGAGAGAGAGAGAGAGCTCGTGAGAACGAGAGAGAGAGAGAGCTCGTGGGAACGAGAGAGAGAGAGAGAGAGCTCGTGGGAACGAGAGAGAGAGAGAGAGCTCGTGAGAACGAGAGAGAGAGAGAGCTCGTGAGAATGAGAGAGAGAGAGAGCTCGTGAGAACGAGAGAGAGAGAGAGAGAGAGCTCGTGAGAACGAGAGAGAGAGAGAGAGGGCTCGCGAGAACAAGAGAGAGAGAGACGGCTTGCGGGAACGAGAGAGAGAGAGAGACGGCTCGCGAGAAGGAGAGAGAGAGCCGGTGCGCGAGAATGAGGGGGAGAGAGAGAGACGGCTCGCAGAACGAGAGAGTGCTCGTGTGAACGAGAGAGAGTGCTCGCGAGAACGAGAGAGAGATCGAGCTCGTGAGAACGAGAGAGAGAGCAAGCTCGTGAGAACGAGAGAGAGCGGGCTCGTGAGAACGAGAGAGAGCGAGCTCGTGAGAACGAGAGAGAGAGCGAGCTCGTGAGAACGAGAGAGAGAGCGAGCTCGTGAGAACGAGAGAGAGAGAGAGAGCTCGTGAGAACGAGAGAGAGAGAGAGAGAGAGACGGCTCGCGGGAACGAGAGAGAGAGAGACGGCTCGCGGGAACGAGAGAGAGAGAGAGACGGCTCGCGAGAACGAGAGAGAGTGAGAGAGACGGCTCGCGAGAACGAGAGAGAGTGAGAGAGACTGCTCGCGAGAACGAGAGTGCTCGTGTGAACGAGAGAGAGTGCTCGCGAGAACGAGAGAGAGGGAGAGCTCGTGAGAACGAGAGAGAGATAGCTCGCGAGAACGAGAGAGAGAGAGAGCTCGCGAGAACGAGAGAGAGAGAGAGCTCGCGAGAACGAGAGAGAGAGAGAGCTCGTGAGAACGAGAGAGAGAGAGAGCTCGTGAGAACGAGAGAGAGAGAGAGCTCGTGAGAACGAGAGAGAGAGAGAGCTCGTGAGAACGAGAGAGAGAGAGCTCGTGAGAACGAGAGAGAGAGAGAGAGAGCTCGTGAGAACGAGAGAGAGAGAGAGAGAGCTCGTGAGAACGAGAGAGAGAGAGAGAGAGCTCGTGAGAACGAGAGAGAGAGAGAGAGAGAGAGCTCGTGAGAACGAGAGAGAGAGCTCGTGAGAACGAGAGAGAGAGCTCGTGAGAACGAGAGAGAGAGAGAGCTCGTGAGAACGAGAGAGAGAGCTCGTGAGAACGAGAGAGAGAGAGCTCGTGAGAACGAGAGAGAGAGAGAGAGAGGGCTCGCGAGAACGAGAGAGAGAGAGAGACGGCTCGCGGGAACGAGAGAGAGAGAGAGACGGCTCGCGAGAACGAGAGAGAGAGCCGGTGCGCGAGAATGAGGGAGAGAGAGAGAGACGGCTCGCGAGAACGAGAGAGTGCTCGTGTGAACGAGAGAGAGTGCCCGCGAGAACGAGTGAGAGAGAGAGCTCGTGAGAACGAGAGAGAGAGAGAGCTCGTGAGAACGAGAGAGAGAGAGAGCTCGTGAGAACGAGAGAGAGAGAGAGAGAGCTCGTGGGAACGAGTGAGAGAGAGAAAGAGCTCGTGAGAACGAGAGAGAGAGAGAGCTCGTGAGAACGAGAGAGAGAGAGAGAGAGAGCTCGTGAGAACGAGAGAGAGAGAGAGAGAGGGCTCGCGAGAACGAGAGAGAGAGAGACGGCTTGCGGGAACGAGAGAGAGAGAGAGCCGGCTCGCGAGAACGAGAGAGAGAGCCGGTGCGCGAGAATGAGGGGGAGAGAGAGAGACGGCTCGCGAGAACGAGAGAGAGAGCTCGTGTGAACGAGAGAGAGTGCTCGTGTGAACGAGAGAGAGTGCTCGCGAGAACGAGAGAGAGATCGAGCTCGTGAGAACGAGAGAGAGAGCAAGCTCGTGAGAACGAGAGAGAGCGAGCTCGTGAGAACGAGAGAGAGAGCGAGCTCGTGAGAACGAGAGAGAGAGCGAGCTCGTGAGAACGAGAGAGAGAGAGCTCGTGAGAACGAGAGAGAGAGAGAGAGAGAGAGACGGCTCGCGAGAACGAGAGAGAGAGAGACGGCTCGCGGGAACGAGAGAGAGAGAGAGACGGCTCGCGAGAACGAGAGAGAGTGAGAGAGACGGCTCGCGAGAACGAGAGAGAGTGAGAGAGACTGCTCGCGAGAACGAGAGTGCTCGCGAGAACGAGAGTGCTCGCGAGAACGAGAGTGCTCGTGTGAACGAGAGAGAGTGCTCGCGAGAACGAGAGAGAGGGAGAGCTCGTGAGAACGAGAGAGAGATAGCTCGTGAGAACGAGAGAGAGAGCTCGTGAGAACGAGAGAGAGAGAGAGCTCGTGAGAACGAGAGAGAGATAGCTCGTGAGAACGAGAGAGAGAGAGAGCTCGTGAGAACGAGAGAGAGAGAGAGCTCGCGGGAACGAGAGAGAGAGAGAGACGGCTCGCGAGAACGAGAGAGAGTGAGAGAGACGGCTCGCGAGAACGAGAGAGAGTGAGAGAGACGGCTCGCGAGAACGAGAGAGAGTGAGAGAGACGGCTCGCGAGAACGAGAGAGAGTGAGAGAGACTGCTCGCGAGAACGAGAGTGCTCGCGAGAACGAGAGTGCTCGCGAGAACGAGAGTGCTCGCGAGAACGAGAGTGCTCGCGAGAACGAGAGTGCTCGCGAGAACGAGAGTGCTCGCGTGAACGAGAGAGAGTGCTCGCGAGAACGAGAGAGAGAGAGAGCTCGCGAGAACGAGAGAGAGAGCGAGCTCGTGAGAACGAGAGAGGGAGAGCTCGCGAGAACGAGAGAGGGAGAGCTCGTGAGAACGAGAGAGAGATAGCTCGTGAGAACGAGAGAGAGAGAGAGCTCGTGTGAACGAGAGAGAGTGCTCGCGAGAACGAGAGAGAGAGAGAGCTCGCGAGAACGAGAGAGAGAGCGAGCTCGTGAGAACGAGAGAGGGAGAGCTCGTGAGAACGAGAGAGGGAGAGCTCGTGAGAACGAGAGAGAGATAGCTCGTGAGAACGAGAGAGAGAGATAGCTCGTGAGAACGAGAGAGAGAGAGCTCGCGAGAACGAGAGAGAGAGTGAGCTCGTGAGAACGAGAGAGGGAGAGCTCGTGAGAACGAGAGAGAGATAGCTCGTGAGAACGAGAGAGAGATAGCTCGTGAGAACGAGAGAGAGATAGCTCGTGAGAACGAGAGAGAGAGAGCTCGTGAGAACGAGAGAGAGAGAGCTCGTGAGAACGAGAGAGAGATAGCTCGTGAGAACGAGAGAGAGAGAGCTCGTGAGAACGAGAGAGAGAGAGCTCGTGAGAACGAGAGAGAGAGAGCTCGTGAGAACGAGAGAGAGAGCTCGTGAGAACGAGAGAGAGCTCGTGAGAACGAGAGAGAGAGAGAGAGAGCTCGTGAGAACGAGAGAGAGAGAGAGAGCTCGTGAGAACGAGAGAGAGAGAGCTCGTGAGAACGAGAGAGAGAGAGAGAGCTCGTGAGAACGAGAGAGAGAGAGAGAGAGAGCTCGTGAGAACGAGAGAGAGAGAGAGAGAGCTCGTGAGAACGAGAGAGAGAGAGAGAGAGCTCGTGAGAACGAGAGAGAGAGAGAGCTCGTGAGAACGAGAGAGAGAGAGAGAGAGAGAGAGGGCTCGCGAGAACGAGAGAGAGAGAGAGACGGCTCGCGGGAACGAGAGAGAGAGAGAGATGGCTCGCGAGAACGAGAGAGAGAGCCGGTGCGCGAGAATGAGGGAGAGAGAGAGAGACGGCTCGCGAGAACGAGAGAGAGAGCTCGTGAGAACGAGAGAGAGAGAGAGAGAGAGAGCTCGTGAGAACGAGAGAGAGAGAGCTCGTGAGAACGAGAGAGAGAGTGAGAGCTCGTGAGAACGAGAGAGAGAGAGAGAGAGCTCGTGAGAACGAGAGAGAGAGAGAGAGAGAGAGAGCTCGTGAGAACGAGAGAGAGCGAGAGCTCGTGAGAACGAGAGAGAGAGAGAGAGAGAGAGCTCGTGAGAACGAGAGAGAGAGAGAGAGGGCTCGCGAGAACGAGAGAGAGAGAGAGACGGCTCGCGGGAACGAGAGAGAGAGAGAGACGGCTCGCGAGAACGAGAGAGAGAGCCGGTGCGCGGGAATGAGGGAGAGAGAGAGAGACGGCTCGCGAGAACGAGAGAGTGCTCGTGTGAACGAGAGAGAGTGCCTGCGAGAACGAGAGAGAGAGCGAGCTCGTGAGAACGAGAGAGAGCGAGCTCGTGAGAACGAGAGAGAGAGAGAGCTCGTGAGAACGAGAGAGAGAGAGAGCTCGTGAGAACGAGAGAGAGAGAGAGCTCGTGAGAACGAGAGAGAGAGAGCTCGTGAGAACGAGAGAGAGAGAGAGAGAGCTCGTGAGAACGAGAGAGAGAGAGAGCTCGTGAGAACGAGAGAGAGAGAGAGAGAGAGAGGGCTCGCGAGAACGAGAGAGAGAGAGAGACGGCTCGCGGGAACGAGAGAGAGAGAGAGACGGCTCGCGAGAATGAGGGAGAGAGAGAGAGACGGCTCGCGAGAACGAGAGAGAGAGCTCGTGAGAACGAGAGAGAGAGAGAGAGAGAGAGCTCGTGAGAACGAGAGAGAGATAGCTCGTGAGAACGAGAGAGAGAGAGAGCTCGTGAGAACGAGAGAGAGAGAGAGCTCGTGAGAACGAGAGAGAGAGAGAGCTCGTGAGAACGAGAGAGAGAGAGAGCTCGTGAGAACGAGAGAGAGAGAGAGAGAGCTCGTGGGAACGAGAGAGAGAGAGAGAGAGCTCGTGAGAACGAGAGAGAGAGAGAGAGAGCTCGTGGGAACGAGAGAGAGAGAGAGAGAGCTCGTGAGAACGAGAGAGAGAGAGAGCTCGTGAGAACGAGAGAGAGAGAGAGAGAGAGCTCGTGAGAACGAGAGAGAGAGAGAGAGAGAGCTCGTGAGAACGAGAGAGAGAGAGAGAGGGCTCGCGAGAACGAGAGAGAGAGAGACGGCTTGCGGGAACGAGAGAGAGAGAGAGACGGCTCGCGAGAACGAGAGAGAGAGCCGGTGCGCGAGAATGAGGGGGAGAGAGAGAGACGGCTCGCGAGAACGAGAGAGTGCTCGTGTGAACGAGAGAGAGTGCTCGTGTGAACGAGAGAGAGTGCTCGCGAGAACGAGAGAGAGATCGAGCTCGTGAGAACGAGAGAGAGAGCAAGCTCGTGAGAACGAGAGAGAGCGAGCTCGTGAGAACGAGAGAGAGCGAGCTCGTGAGAACGAGAGAGAGAGCGAGCTCGTGAGAACGAGAGAGAGAGAGAGAGACGGCTCGCGAGAACGAGAGAGAGAGAGACGGCTTGCGGGAACGAGAGAGAGAGAGAGACGGCTCGCGAGAACGAGAGAGAGAGCCGGTGCGCGAGAATGAGGGAGAGAGAGAGAGACGGCTCGCGAGAACGAGAGAGTGCTCGTGTGAACGAGAGAGAGTGCCCGCGAGAACGAGAGAGAGAGCGAGCTCGTGAGAACGAGAGAGAGAGAGAGCTCGTGAGAACGAGAGAGAGAGAGAGCTCGTGAGAACGAGAGAGAGAGAGAGCTCGTGAGAACGAGAGAGAGAGAGAGCTCGTGAGAACGAGAGAGAGAGAGATCGTGAGAACGAGAGAGAGAGAGAGAGCTCGTGAGAACGAGAGAGAGAGAGAGAGAGAGAGCTCGTGAGAACGAGAGAGAGAGAGAGAGAGCTCGTGAGAACGAGAGAGAGAGAGAGAGAGAGAGCTCGTGAGAACGAGAGAGAGAGAGCTCGTGAGAACGAGAGAGAGAGAGAGAGAGAGCTCGTGAGAACGAGAGAGAGAGAGAGAGAGGGCTCGCGAGAACGAGAGAGAGAGAGAGACGGCTCGCGGGAACGAGAGAGAGAGAGAGACGGCTCGCGAGAACGAGAGAGAGAGCCGGTGCGCGAGAATGAGGGAGAGAGAGAGAGACGGCTCGCGTGAACGAGAGAGTGCTTGTGTGAACGAGAGAGAGTGCCCGCGAGAACGAGAGAGAGAGAGAGCTCGTGAGAACGAGAGAGCGAGCTCGTGAGAACGAGAGAGAGAGAGAGCTCGTGAGAACGAGAGAGAGAGAGAGCTCGTGAGAACGAGAGAGAGAGAGAGCTCGTGAGAACGAGAGAGAGAGAGAGCTCGTGGGAACGAGAGAGAGAGAGAGAGAGCTCGTGGGAACGAGAGAGAGAGAGAGAGCTCGTGAGAACGAGAGAGAGAGAGAGCTCGTGAGAATGAGAGAGAGAGAGAGCTCGTGAGAACGAGAGAGAGAGAGAGAGAGAGCTCGTGAGAACGAGAGAGAGAGAGAGAGGGCTCGCGAGAACAAGAGAGAGAGAGACGGCTTGCGGGAACGAGAGAGAGAGAGAGACGGCTCGCGAGAACGAGAGAGAGAGCCGGTGCGCGAGAATGAGGGGGAGAGAGAGAGACGGCTCGCGAGAACGAGAGAGTGCTCGTGTGAACGAGAGAGAGTGCTCGCGAGAACGAGAGAGAGATCGAGCTCGTGAGAACGAGAGAGAGAGCAAGCTCGTGAGAACGAGAGAGAGCGGGCTCGTGAGAACGAGAGAGAGCGAGCTCGTGAGAACGAGAGAGAGAGCGAGTTCGTGAGAACGAGAGAGAGAGCGAGCTCGTGAGAACGAGAGAGAGAGAGAGCTCGTGAAAACGAGAGAGAGAGAGAGAGACGGCTCGCGAGAACGAGAGAGAGAGAGAGACGGCTCGCGAGAACGAGAGAGAGTGAGAGAGACGGCTCGCGAGAACGAGAGAGAGTGAGAGAGACTGCTCGCGAGAACGAGAGTGCTCGTGTGAACGAGAGAGAGTGCTCGCGAGAACGAGAGAGAGGGAGAGCTCGTGAGAACGAGAGAGAGATAGCTCGTGAGAACGAGAGAGAGAGCTCGCGAGAACGAGAGAGAGAGAGAGCTCGTGAGAACGAGAGAGAGTGCTCGTGTGAACGAGAGAGAGTGCTCGCGAGAACGAGAGAGAGATCGAGCTCGTGAGAACGAGAGAGAGAGCAAGCTCGTGAGAACGAGAGAGAGCGAGCTCGTGAGAACGAGAGAGAGCGAGCTCGTGAGAACGAGAGAGAGAGCGAGCTCGTGAGAACGAGAGAGAGAGAGAGAGACGGCTCGCGAGAACGAGAGAGAGAGAGACGGCTTGCGGGAACGAGAGAGAGAGAGAGACGGCTCGCGAGAACGAGAGAGAGAGCCGGTGCGCGAGAATGAGGGAGAGAGAGAGAGACGGCTCGCGAGAACGAGAGAGTGCTCGTGTGAACGAGAGAGAGTGCCCGCGAGAACGAGAGAGAGAGCGAGCTCGTGAGAACGAGAGAGAGATAGCTCGTGAGAACGAGAGAGAGAGAGAGCTCGTGAGAACGAGAGAGAGAGAGAGCTCGTGAGAACGAGAGAGAGAGAGAGCTCGTGAGAACGAGAGAGAGATCGAGCTCGTGAGAACGAGAGAGAGAGCAAGCTCGTGAGAACGAGAGAGAGCGAGCTCGTGAGAACGAGAGAGAGAGCGAGCTCGTGAGAACGAGAGAGAGAGCGAGCTCGTGAGAACGAGAGAGAGAGAGCTCGTGAGAACGAGAGAGAGAGAGAGAGAGAGAGACGGCTCGCGAGAACGAGAGAGAGAGAGACGGCTCGCGGGAACGAGAGAGAGAGAGAGACGGCTCGCGAGAACGAGAGAGAGTGAGAGAGACGGCTCGCGAGAACGAGAGAGAGTGAGAGAGACTGCTCGCGAGAACGAGAGTGCTCGCGAGAACGAGAGTGCTCGCGAGAACGAGAGTGCTCGTGTGAACGAGAGAGAGTGCTCGCGAGAACGAGAGAGAGGGAGAGCTCGTGAGAACGAGAGAGAGATAGCTCGTGAGAACGAGAGAGAGAGCTCGTGAGAACGAGAGAGAGAGAGAGCTCGTGAGAACGAGAGAGAGATAGCTCGTGAGAACGAGAGAGAGAGAGAGCTCGTGAGAACGAGAGAGAGAGAGAGCTCGCGGGAACGAGAGAGAGAGAGAGACGGCTCGCGAGAACGAGAGAGAGTGAGAGAGACGGCTCGCGAGAACGAGAGAGAGTGAGAGAGACGGCTCGCGAGAACGAGAGAGAGTGAGAGAGACGGCTCGCGAGAACGAGAGAGAGTGAGAGAGACTGCTCGCGAGAACGAGAGTGCTCGCGAGAACGAGAGTGCTCGCGAGAACGAGAGTGCTCGCGAGAACGAGAGTGCTCGCGAGAACGAGAGTGCTCGCGTGAACGAGAGAGAGTGCTCGCGAGAACGAGAGAGAGAGAGAGCTCGCGAGAACGAGAGAGAGAGCGAGCTCGTGAGAACGAGAGAGGGAGAGCTCGCGAGAACGAGAGAGGGAGAGCTCGTGAGAACGAGAGAGAGATAGCTCGTGAGAACGAGAGAGAGAGAGAGCTCGTGTGAACGAGAGAGAGTGCTCGCGAGAACGAGAGAGAGAGAGAGCTCGCGAGAACGAGAGAGAGAGCGAGCTCGTGAGAACGAGAGAGGGAGAGCTCGTGAGAACGAGAGAGGGAGAGCTCGTGAGAACGAGAGAGAGATAGCTCGTGAGAACGAGAGAGAGAGATAGCTCGTGAGAACGAGAGAGAGAGAGCTCGCGAGAACGAGAGAGAGAGTGAGCTCGTGAGAACGAGAGAGGGAGAGCTCGTGAGAACGAGAGAGAGATAGCTCGTGAGAACGAGAGAGAGATAGCTCGTGAGAACGAGAGAGAGATAGCTCGTGAGAACGAGAGAGAGAGAGCTCGTGAGAACGAGAGAGAGAGAGCTCGTGAGAACGAGAGAGAGATAGCTCGTGAGAACGAGAGAGAGAGAGCTCGTGAGAACGAGAGAGAGAGAGCTCGTGAGAACGAGAGAGAGAGAGCTCGTGAGAACGAGAGAGAGAGCTCGTGAGAACGAGAGAGAGCTCGTGAGAACGAGAGAGAGAGAGAGAGAGCTCGTGAGAACGAGAGAGAGAGAGAGAGCTCGTGAGAACGAGAGAGAGAGAGCTCGTGAGAACGAGAGAGAGAGAGAGAGCTCGTGAGAACGAGAGAGAGAGAGAGAGAGAGCTCGTGAGAACGAGAGAGAGAGAGAGAGAGCTCGTGAGAACGAGAGAGAGAGAGAGAGAGCTCGTGAGAACGAGAGAGAGAGAGAGCTCGTGAGAACGAGAGAGAGAGAGAGAGAGAGAGAGGGCTCGCGAGAACGAGAGAGAGAGAGAGACGGCTCGCGGGAACGAGAGAGAGAGAGAGATGGCTCGCGAGAACGAGAGAGAGAGCCGGTGCGCGAGAATGAGGGAGAGAGAGAGAGACGGCTCGCGAGAACGAGAGAGAGAGCTCGTGAGAACGAGAGAGAGAGAGAGAGAGAGAGCTCGTGAGAACGAGAGAGAGAGAGCTCGTGAGAACGAGAGAGAGAGTGAGAGCTCGTGAGAACGAGAGAGAGAGAGAGAGAGCTCGTGAGAACGAGAGAGAGAGAGAGAGAGAGAGAGCTCGTGAGAACGAGAGAGAGCGAGAGCTCGTGAGAACGAGAGAGAGAGAGAGAGAGAGAGCTCGTGAGAACGAGAGAGAGAGAGAGAGGGCTCGCGAGAACGAGAGAGAGAGAGAGACGGCTCGCGGGAACGAGAGAGAGAGAGAGACGGCTCGCGAGAACGAGAGAGAGAGCCGGTGCGCGGGAATGAGGGAGAGAGAGAGAGACGGCTCGCGAGAACGAGAGAGTGCTCGTGTGAACGAGAGAGAGTGCCTGCGAGAACGAGAGAGAGAGCGAGCTCGTGAGAACGAGAGAGAGCGAGCTCGTGAGAACGAGAGAGAGAGAGAGCTCGTGAGAACGAGAGAGAGAGAGAGCTCGTGAGAACGAGAGAGAGAGAGAGCTCGTGAGAACGAGAGAGAGAGAGCTCGTGAGAACGAGAGAGAGAGAGAGAGAGCTCGTGAGAACGAGAGAGAGAGAGAGCTCGTGAGAACGAGAGAGAGAGAGAGAGAGAGAGGGCTCGCGAGAACGAGAGAGAGAGAGAGACGGCTCGCGGGAACGAGAGAGAGAGAGAGACGGCTCGCGAGAATGAGGGAGAGAGAGAGAGACGGCTCGCGAGAACGAGAGAGAGAGCTCGTGAGAACGAGAGAGAGAGAGAGAGAGAGAGCTCGTGAGAACGAGAGAGAGATAGCTCGTGAGAACGAGAGAGAGAGAGAGCTCGTGAGAACGAGAGAGAGAGAGAGCTCGTGAGAACGAGAGGAGAGAGAGAGCTCGTGAGAACGAGAGAGAGAGAGAGCTCGTGAGAACGAGAGAGAGAGAGAGAGAGCTCGTGGGAACGAGAGAGAGAGAGAGAGAGCTCGTGAGAACGAGAGAGAGAGAGAGAGAGCTCGTGGGAACGAGAGAGAGAGAGAGAGAGCTCGTGAGAACGAGAGAGAGAGAGAGCTCGTGAGAACGAGAGAGAGAGAGAGAGAGAGCTCGTGAGAACGAGAGAGAGAGAGAGAGAGAGCTCGTGAGAACGAGAGAGAGAGAGAGAGGGCTCGCGAGAACGAGAGAGAGAGAGACGGCTTGCGGGAACGAGAGAGAGAGAGAGACGGCTCGCGAGAACGAGAGAGAGAGCCGGTGCGCGAGAATGAGGGGGAGAGAGGGAGAGACGGCTCGCGAGAACGAGAGAGTGCTCGTGTGAACGAGAGAGAGTGCTCGTGTGAACGAGAGAGAGTGCTCGCGAGAACGAGAGAGAGATCGAGCTCGTGAGAACGAGAGAGAGAGCAAGCTCGTGAGAACGAGAGAGAGCGAGCTCGTGAGAACGAGAGAGAGCGAGCTCGTGAGAACGAGAGAGAGAGCGAGCTCGTGAGAACGAGAGAGAGAGAGAGAGACGGCTCGCGAGAACGAGAGAGAGAGAGACGGCTTGCGGGAACGAGAGAGAGAGAGAGGACGGCTCGCGAGAACGAGAGAGAGAGCCGGTGCGCGAGAATGAGGGAGAGAGAGAGAGACGGCTCGCGAGAACGAGAGAGTGCTCGTGTGAACGAGAGAGAGTGCCCGCGAGAACGAGAGAGAGAGCGAGCTCGTGAGAACGAGAGAGAGAGAGAGCTCGTGAGAACGAGAGAGAGAGAGAGCTCGTGAGAACGAGAGAGAGAGAGAGCTCGTGAGAACGAGAGAGAGAGAGAGCTCGTGAGAACGAGAGAGAGAGAGATCGTGAGAACGAGAGAGAGAGAGAGAGCTCGTGAGAACGAGAGAGAGAGAGAGAGAGAGAGCTCGTGAGAACGAGAGAGAGAGAGAGAGAGCTCGTGAGAACGAGAGAGAGAGAGAGAGAGAGAGCTCGTGAGAACGAGAGAGAGAGAGCTCGTGAGAACGAGAGAGAGAGAGAGAGAGAGCTCGTGAGAACGAGAGAGAGAGAGAGAGAGGGCTCGCGAGAACGAGAGAGAGAGAGAGACGGCTCGCGGGAACGAGAGAGAGAGAGAGACGGCTCGCGAGAACGAGAGAGAGAGCCGGTGCGCGAGAATGAGGGAGAGAGAGAGAGACGGCTCGCTGTGAACGAGAGAGTGCTCGTGTGAACGAGAGAGAGTGCCCGCGAGAACGAGAGAGAGAGAGAGCTCGTGAGAACGAGAGAGCGAGCTCGTGAGAACGAGAGAGAGAGAGAGCTCGTGAGAACGAGAGAGAGAGAGAGCTCGTGAGAACGAGAGAGAGAGAGAGCTCGTGAGAACGAGAGAGAGAGAGAGCTCGTGGGAACGAGAGAGAGAGAGAGAGAGCTCGTGGGAACGAGAGAGAGAGAGAGAGCTCGTGAGAACGAGAGAGAGAGAGAGCTCGTGAGAATGAGAGAGAGAGAGAGCTCGTGAGAACGAGAGAGAGAGAGAGAGAGAGCTCGTGAGAACGAGAGAGAGAGAGAGAGGGCTCGCGAGAACAAGAGAGAGAGAGACGGCTTGCGGGAACGAGAGAGAGAGAGAGACGGCTCGCGAGAACGAGAGAGAGAGCCGGTGCGCGAGAATGAGGGGGAGAGAGAGAGACGGCTCGCGAGAACGAGAGAGTGCTCGTGTGAACGAGAGAGAGTGCTCGCGAGAACGAGAGAGAGATCGAGCTCGTGAGAACGAGAGAGAGAGCAAGCTCGTGAGAACGAGAGAGAGCGGGCTCGTGAGAACGAGAGAGAGCGAGCTCGTGAGAACGAGAGAGAGAGCGAGTTCGTGAGAACGAGAGAGAGAGCGAGCTCGTGAGAACGAGAGAGAGAGAGAGCTCGTGAAAACGAGAGAGAGAGAGAGAGACGGCTCGCGAGAACGAGAGAGAGAGAGAGACGGCTCGCGAGAACGAGAGAGAGTGAGAGAGACGGCTCGCGAGAACGAGAGAGAGTGAGAGAGACTGCTCGCGAGAACGAGAGTGCTCGTGTGAACGAGAGAGAGTGCTCGCGAGAACGAGAGAGAGGGAGAGCTCGTGAGAACGAGAGAGAGATAGCTCGTGAGAACGAGAGAGAGAGCTCGCGAGAACGAGAGAGAGAGAGAGCTCGTGAGAACGAGAGAGAGTGCTCGTGTGAACGAGAGAGAGTGCTCGCGAGAACGAGAGAGAGATCGAGCTCGTGAGAACGAGAGAGAGAGCAAGCTCGTGAGAACGAGAGAGAGCGAGCTCGTGAGAACGAGAGAGAGCGAGCTCGTGAGAACGAGAGAGAGAGCGAGCTCGTGAGAACGAGAGAGAGAGAGAGAGACGGCTCGCGAGAACGAGAGAGAGAGAGACGGCTTGCGGGAACGAGAGAGAGAGAGAGACGGCTCGCGAGAACGAGAGAGAGAGCCGGTGCGCGAGAATGAGGGAGAGAGAGAGAGACGGCTCGCGAGAACGAGAGAGTGCTCGTGTGAACGAGAGAGAGTGCCCGCGAGAACGAGAGAGAGAGCGAGCTCGTGAGAACGAGAGAGAGATAGCTCGTGAGAACGAGAGAGAGAGAGAGCTCGTGAGAACGAGAGAGAGAGAGAGCTCGTGAGAACGAGAGAGAGAGAGAGCTCGTGAGAACGAGAGAGAGAGAGAGCTCGTGAGAACGAGAGAGAGAGAGCTCGTGAGAACGAGAGAGAGAGAGAGCTCGTGAGAACGAGAGAGAGAGAGCTCGTGAGAACGAGAGAGAGAGAGAGAGAGAGAGCTCGTGAGAACGAGAGAGAGAGAGAGAGAGGGCTCGCGAGAACGAGAGAGAGAGAGAGAGACGGCTCGCGGGAACGAGAGAGAGAGAGAGACGGCTCGCGAGAACGAGAGAGAGAGCCGGTGCGCGAGAATGAGGGAGAGAGAGAGAGACGGCTCGCGAGAACGAGAGTGTGCTCGTGTGAACGAGAGAGAGTGCCCGCGAGAACGAGAGAGAGAGAGAGCTCGTGAGAACGAGAGAGAGCGAGCTCGTGAGAACGAGAGAGAGAGAGAGCTCGTGAGAACGAGAGAGAGAGAGAGCTCGTGAGAACGAGAGAGAGAGAGAGCTCGTGAGAACGAGAGAGAGAGAGAGCTCGTGGGAACGAGAGAGAGAGAGAGAGAGAGAGCTCGTGGGAACGAGAGAGAGAGAGAGAGCTCGTGAGAACGAGAGAGAGAGAGAGCTCGTGAGAATGAGAGAGAGAGAGAGCTCGTGAGAACGAGAGAGAGAGAGAGAGCTCGTGAGAACGAGAGAGAGAGAGAGAGGGCTCGCGAGAACAAGAGAGAGAGAGACGGCTTGCGGGAACGAGAGAGAGAGAGAGACGGCTCGCGAGAACGAGAGAGAGAGCCGGTGCGCGAGAATGAGGGGGAGAGAGAGAGACGGCTCGCGAGAACGAGAGAGTGCTCGTGTGAACGAGAGAGAGTGCTCGCGAGAACGAGAGAGAGATCGAGCTCGTGAGAACGAGAGAGAGAGCAAGCTCGTGAGAACGAGAGAGAGCGGGCTCGTGAGAACGAGAGAGAGAGCGAGCTCGTGAGAACGAGAGAGAGAGCGAGCTCGTGAGAACGAGAGAGAGAGCGAGCTCGTGAGAACGAGAGAGAGAGAGAGAGAGCTCGTGAGAACGAGAGAGAGAGAGAGAGACGGCTCGCGGGAACGAGAGAGAGAGAGACGGCTCGCGAGAACGAGAGAGAGAGAGAGACGGCTCGCGAGAACGAGAGAGAGTGAGAGAGACGGCTCGCGAGAACGAGAGAGAGTGAGAGAGACTGCTCGCGAGAACGAGAGTGCTCGTGTGAACGAGAGAGAGTGCTCGCGAGAACGAGAGAGAGGGAGAGCTCGTGAGAACGAGAGAGAGATAGCTCGTGAGAACGAGAGAGAGAGCTCGCGAGAACGAGAGAGAGAGAGAGCTCGTGAGAACGAGAGAGAGAGAGAGCTCGTGAGAACGAGAGAGAGAGAGAGCTCGTGAGAACGAGAGAGAGAGAGAGCTCGTGAGAACGAGAGAGAGAGAGAGCTCGTGAGAACGAGAGAGAGAGAGAGCTCGTGAGAACGAGAGAGAGAGAGCTCGTGAGAACGAGAGAGAGAGAGAGAGAGCTCGTGAGAACGAGAGAGAGAGAGAGAGAGCTCGTGAGAACGAGAGAGAGAGAGAGAGAGCTCGTGAGAACGAGAGAGAGAGAGAGAGAGAGAGCTCGTGAGAACGAGAGAGAGAGCTCGTGAGAACGAGAGAGAGAGAGAGCTCGTGAGAACGAGAGAGAGAGCTCGTGAGAACGAGAGAGAGAGAGCTCGTGAGAACGAGAGAGAGAGAGAGAGAGGGCTCGCGAGAACGAGAGAGAGAGAGAGAGGGCTCGCGAGAACGAGAGAGAGAGAGAGACGGCTCGCGGGAACGAGAGAGAGAGAGAGACGGCTCGCGAGAACGAGAGAGAGAGCCGGTGCGCGAGAATGAGGGAGAGAGAGAGAGACGGCTCGCGAGAACGAGAGAGTGCTCGTGTGAACGAGAGAGAGTGCCCGCGAGAACGAGAGAGAGAGAGAGCTCGTGAGAACGAGAGAGAGAGAGAGCTCGTGAGAACGAGAGAGAGAGAGAGCTCGTGAGAACGAGAGAGAGAGAGAGAGAGCTCGTGGGAACAAGTGAGAGAGAGAAAGAGCTCGTGAGAACGAGAGAGAGAGAGAGCTCGTGAGAACGAGAGAGAGAGAGAGAGAGAGCTCGTGAGAACGAGAGAGAGAGAGAGAGAGGGCTCGCGAGAACGAGAGAGAGAGAGAGAGAGGGCTCGCGAGAACGAGAGAGAGAGAGACGGCTTGCGGGAACGAGAGAGAGAGAGAGACGGCTCGCGAGAACGAGAGAGAGAGCCGGTGCGCGAGAATGAGGGGGAGAGAGAGAGACGGCTCGCGAGAACGAGAGAGTGCTCGTGTGAACGAGAGAGAGTGCTCGTGTGAACGAGAGAGAGTGCTCGCGAGAACGAGAGAGAGATCGAGCTCGTGAGAACGAGAGAGAGAGCAAGCTCGTGAGAACGAGAGAGAGCGAGCTCGTGAGAACGAGAGAGAGCGAGCTCGTGAGAACGAGAGAGAGAGCGAGCTCGTGAGAACGAGAGAGAGAGCGAGCTCGTGAGAACGAGAGAGAGAGCGAGCTCGTGAGAACGAGAGAGAGAGAGCTCGTGAGAACGAGAGAGAGAGAGAGAGAGGGCTCGCGAGAACGAGAGAGAGAGAGAGACGGCTCGCGGGAACGAGAGAGAGAGAGAGACGGCTCGCGAGAACGAGAGAGAGAGCCGGTGCGCGAGAATGAGGGAGAGAGAGAGAGACGGCTCGCGTGAACGAGAGAGTGCTCGTGTGAACGAGAGAGAGTGCCCGCGAGAACGAGAGAGAGAGAGAGCTCGTGAGAACGAGAGAGCGAGCTCGTGAGAACGAGAGAGAGAGAGAGCTCGTGAGAACGAGAGAGAGAAAGAGCTCGTGAGAACGAGAGAGAGAGAGAGCTCGTGAGAACGAGAGAGAGAGAGAGCTCGTGGGAACGAGAGAGAGAGAGAGAGAGCTCGTGGGAACGAGAGAGAGAGAGAGAGCTCGTGAGAACGAGAGAGAGAGAGAGCTCGTGAGAATGAGAGAGAGAGAGAGCTCGTGTGAACGAGAGAGAGAGAGAGAGAGAGCTCGTGAGAACGAGAGAGAGAGAGAGAGGGCTCGCGAGAACAAGAGAGAGAGAGACGGCTTGCGGGAACGAGAGAGAGAGAGAGACGGCTCGCGAGAACGAGAGAGAGAGCCGGTGCGCGAGAATGAGGGGGAGAGAGAGAGACGGCTCGCGAGAACGAGAGAGTGCTCGTGTGAACGAGAGAGAGTGCTCGCGAGAACGAGAGAGAGATCGAGCTCGTGAGAACGAGAGAGAGAGCAAGCTCGTGAGAACGAGAGAGAGCGGGCTCGTGAGAACGAGAGAGAGCGAGCTCGTGAGAACGAGAGAGAGAGCGAGCTCGTGAGAACGAGAGAGAGAGCGAGCTCGTGAGAACGAGAGAGAGAGAGAGAGCTCGTGAAAACGAGAGAGAACGAGAGAGAGAGAGAGACGGCTCGCGAGAACGAGAGAGAGTGAGAGAGACGGCCTCGCTAGAGAACGAGAGAGAGTGAGAGAGACTGCTCGCGAGAACGAGAGTGCTCGTGTGAACGAGAGAGGAGGGAGAGCTCGCGAGAACGAGAGAGAGAGAGAGCTCGTGAGAACGAGAGAGAGAGACGGCTCGCGAGAACGAGAGAGAGAGAGAGCTCGTGAGAACGAGAGAGAGTGCTCGTGTGAACGAGAGAGAGTGCTCGGAGATGCCGTGAGAACGAGAGAGAGAGCAAGCTCGTGAGAACGAGAGAGAGCGAGCTCGTGAGAACGAGGGAGTCGTGAGAACGAGAGAGAGAGCGAGCTCGTGAGAACGAGAGAACGAGAGAGAGCGAGCTCGTGAGAACGAGAGAGAGAGCGAGCTCGTGAGAACGAGAGAGAGAGAGAGAGACGGCTCGCGAGAACGAGAGAGAGAGAGACGGCTTGCGGGAACGAGAGAGAGAGAGAGACGGCTCGCGAGAACGAGAGAGAGAGCCGGTGCGCGAGAATGAGGGAGAGAGAGAGAGACGGCTCGCGAGAACGAGAGAGTGCTCGTGTGAACGAGAGAGAGTGCCCGCGAGAACGAGAGAGAGAGCGAGCTCGTGAGAACGAGAGAGAGATAGCTCGTGAGAACGAGAGAGAGAGAGAGCTCGTGAGAACGAGAGAGAGAGAGAGCTCGTGAGAACGAGAGAGAGAGAGAGCTCGTGAGAACGAGAGAGAGAGAGAGCTCGTGAGAACGAGAGAGAGAGAGAGCTCGTGAGAACGAGAGAGAGAGAGAGCTCGTGAGAACGAGAGAGAGAGAGCTCGTGAGAACGAGAGAGAGAGAGAGAGAGAGAGCTCGTGAGAACGAGAGAGAGAGAGCTCGTGAGAACGAGAGAGAGAGAGAGAGAGAGAGCTCGTGAGAACGAGAGAGAGAGAGAGAGAGGGCTCGCGAGAACGAGAGAGAGAGAGAGAGACGGCTCGCGGGAACGAGAGAGAGAGAGACACGGCTCGCGAGAACGAGAGAGAGAGCCGGTGCGCGAGAATGAGGGAGAGAGAGAGAGACGGCTCGCGAGAACGAGAGTGTGCTCGTGTGAACGAGAGAGAGTGCCCGCGAGAACGAGAGAGAGAGAGAGCTCGTGAGAACGAGAGAGAGCGAGCTCGTGAGAACGAGAGAGAGCGAGCTCGTGAGAACGAGAGAGAGAGCGAGCTCGTGAGAACGAGAGAGAGAGCGAGCTCGTGAGAACGAGAGAGAGAGAGAGAGCTCGTGAAAACGAGAGAGAGAGAGAGAGACGGCTTGCGAGAACGAGAGAGAGAGAGAGACGGCTCGCGAGAACGAGAGAGAGTGAGAGAGACGGCTCGCGAGAACGAGAGAGAGTGAGAGAGACTGCTCGCGAGAACGAGAGTGCTCGTGTGAACGAGAGAGAGTGCTCGCGAGAACGAGAGAGAGGGAGAGCTCGTGAGAACGAGAGAGAGATAGCTCGTGAGAACGAGAGAGAGAGCTCGCGAGAACGAGAGAGAGAGAGAGCTCGTGAGAACGAGAGAGAGTGCTCGTGTGAACGAGAGAGAGTGCTCGCGAGAACGAGAGAGAGATCGAGCTCGTGAGAACGAGAGAGAGAGCAAGCTCGTGAGAACGAGAGAGAGCGAGCTCGTGAGAACGAGAGAGAGCGAGCTCGTGAGAACGAGAGAGAGAGCGAGCTCGTGAGAACGAGAGAGAGAGAGAGAGACGGCTCGCGAGAACGAGAGAGAGAGAGACGGCTTGCGGGAACGAGAGAGAGAGAGAGACGGCTCGCGAGAACGAGAGAGAGAGCCGGTGCGCGAGAATGAGGGAGAGAGAGAGAGACGGCTCGCGAGAACGAGAGAGTGCTCGTGTGAACGAGAGAGAGTGCCCGCGAGAACGAGAGAGAGAGCGAGCTCGTGAGAACGAGAGAGAGATAGCTCGTGAGAACGAGAGAGAGAGAGAGCTCGTGAGAACGAGAGAGAGAGAGAGCTCGTGAGAACGAGAGAGAGAGAGAGCTCGTGAGAACGAGAGAGAGAGAGAGCTCGTGAGAACGAGAGAGAGAGAGAGCTCGTGAGAACGAGAGAGAGAGAGCTCGTGAGAACGAGAGAGAGAGAGAGAGAGAGAGCTCGTGAGAACGAGAGAGAGAGAGCTCGTGAGAACGAGAGAGAGAGAGAGAGAGAGAGCTCGTGAGAACGAGAGAGAGAGAGAGAGAGGGCTCGCGAGAACGAGAGAGAGAGAGAGAGACGGCTCGCGGGAACGAGAGAGAGAGAGACACGGCTCGCGAGAACGAGAGAGAGAGCCGGTGCGCGAGAATGAGGGAGAGAGAGAGAGACGGCTCGCGAGAACGAGAGTGTGCTCGTGTGAACGAGAGAGAGTGCCCGCGAGAACGAGAGAGAGAGAGAGCTCGTGAGAACGAGAGAGAGCGAGCTCGTGAGAACGAGAGAGAGAGAGAGCTCGTGAGAACGAGAGAGAGAGAGAGCTCGTGAGAACGAGAGAGAGAGAGAGCTCGTGAGAACGAGAGAGAGAGAGAGCTCGTGAGAACGAGAGAGAGAGAGAGCTCGTGGGAACGAGAGAGAGAGAGAGAGAGCTCGTGGGAACGAGAGAGAGAGAGAGAGCTCGTGAGAACGAGAGAGAGAGAGAGCTCGTGAGAATGAGAGAGAGAGAGAGCTCGTGAGAACGAGAGAGAGAGAGAGAGAGAGCTCGTGAGAACGAGAGAGAGAGAGAGAGGGCTCGCGAGAACAAGAGAGAGAGAGACGGCTTGCGGGAACGAGAGAGAGAGAGAGACGGCTCGCGAGAACGAGAGAGAGAGCCGGTGCGCGAGAATGAGGGGGAGAGAGAGAGACGGCTCGCGAGAACGAGAGACTGCTCGTGTGAACGAGAGAGAGTGCTCGCGAGAACGAGAGAGAGATCGAGCTCGTGAGAACGAGAGAGAGAGCAAGCTCGTGAGAACGAGAGAGAGCGGGCTCGTGAGAACGAGAGAGAGCGAGCTCGTGAGAACGAGAGAGAGAGCAAGCTCGTGAGAACGAGAGAGAGAGCGAGCTCGTGAGAACGAGAGAGAGAGAGAGAGCTCGTGAGAATGAGAGAGAGAGAGAGAGACGGCTCGCGGGAACGAGAGAGAGAGAGACGGCTCGCGGGAACGAGAGAGAGAGAGAGACGGCTCGCGAGAACGAGAGAGAGTGAGAGACACGGCTCGCGAGAACGAGAGAGAGTGAGAGAGACTGCTCGCGAGAACGAGAGTGCTCGTGTGAACGAGAGAGAGTGCTCGCGAGAACGAGAGAGAGGGAGAGCTCGTGAGAACGAGAGAGAGATAGCTCGTGAGAACGAGAGAGAGAGCTCGTGAGAACGAGAGAGAGAGCTCGCGAGAACGAGAGAGAGAGAGAGCTCGCGAGAACGAGAGAGAGAGAGAGCTCGTGAGAACGAGAGAGAGAGAGAGCTCGTGAGAACGAGAGAGAGAGAGAGCTCGTGAGAACGAGAGAGAGAGAGAGCTCGTGAGAACGAGAGAGAGAGAGCTCGTGAGAACGAGAGAGAGAGAGAGAGAGCTCGTGAGAACGAGAGAGAGAGAGAGAGAGCTCGTGAGAACGAGAGAGAGAGAGAGAGAGCTCGTGAGAACGAGAGAGAGAGAGAGAGAGAGAGCTCGTGAGAACGAGAGAGAGAGCTCGTGAGAACGAGAGAGAGAGCTCGTGAGAACGAGAGAGAGAGAGAGCTCGTGAGAACGAGAGAGAGAGCTCGTGAGAACGAGAGAGAGAGAGCTCGTGAGAACGAGAGAGAGAGAGAGAGAGGGCTCGCGAGAACGAGAGAGAGAGAGAGAGGGCTCGCGAGAACGAGAGAGAGAGAGAGACGGCTCGCGGGAACGAGAGAGAGAGAGAGACGGCTCGCGAGAACGAGAGAGAGAGCCGGTGCGCGAGAATGAGGGAGAGAGAGAGAGACGGCTCGCGAGAACGAGAGAGTGCTCGTGTGAACGAGAGAGAGTGCCCGCGAGAACGAGAGAGAGAGAGAGCTCGTGAGAACGAGAGAGAGAGAGAGCTCGTGAGAACGAGAGAGAGAGAGAGCTCGTGAGAACGAGAGAGAGAGAGAGAGAGCTCGTGGGAACAAGTGAGAGAGAGAAAGAGCTCGTGAGAACGAGAGAGAGAGAGAGCTCGTGAGAACGAGAGAGAGAGAGAGAGAGAGCTCGTGAGAACGAGAGAGAGAGAGAGAGAGGGCTCGCGAGAACGAGAGAGAGAGAGAGAGAGGGCTCGCGAGAACGAGAGAGAGAGAGACGGCTTGCGGGAACGAGAGAGAGAGAGAGACGGCTCGCGAGAACGAGAGAGAGAGCCGGTGCGCGAGAATGAGGGGGAGAGAGAGAGACGGCTCGCGAGAACGAGAGAGTGCTCGTGTGAACGAGAGAGAGTGCTCGTGTGAACGAGAGAGAGTGCTCGCGAGAACGAGAGAGAGATCGAGCTCGTGAGAACGAGAGAGTGAGCAAGCTCGTGAGAACGAGAGAGAGCGAGCTCGTGAGAACGAGAGAGAGCGAGCTCGTGAGAACGAGAGAGAGAGCGAGCTCGTGAGAACGAGAGAGAGAGCGAGCTCGTGAGAACGAGAGAGAGAGCGAGCTCGTGAGAACGAGAGAGAGAGAGCTCGTGAGAACGAGAGAGAGAGAGAGAGAGAGACGGCTCGCGAGAACGAGAGAGGGAGAGACGGCTCGCGGGAACGAGAGAGAGAGAGAGACGGCTCGCGAGAACGAGAGAGAGTGAGAGAGACGGCTCGCGAGAACGAGAGAGAGTGAGAGAGACTGCTCGCGAGAACGAGAGTGCTCGTGTGAACGAGAGAGAGTGCTCGCGAGAACGAGAGAGAGGGAGAGCTCGTGAGAACGAGAGAGAGATAGCTCGTGAGAACGAGAGAGAGAGCTCGTGAGAACGAGAGAGAGAGAGAGCTCGTGAGAACGAGAGAGAGATAGCTCGTGAGAACGAGAGAGAGAGAGAGCTCGTGAGAACGAGAGAGAGAGAGAGCTCGTGAGAACGAGAGAGAGAGAGAGCTCGTGAGAACGAGAGAGAGAGAGAGCTCGTGAGAACGAGAGAGAGAGAGAGCTCGTGAGAACGAGAGAGAGAGAGGGCTCGTGAGAACGTGAGAGAGAGAGAGAGAGCTCGTGAGAACGAGAGAGAGAGGGCACGCGAGAACGAGAGAGAGAGAGACGGCTCGCGGGAACGAGAGAGAGAGAGAGACGGCTCGCGAGAACGAGAGAGAGTGAGAGAGACGGCTCGCGAGAACGAGAGAGAGAGCCGGTGCGCGAGAATGAGGGAGAGAGAGAGAGACGGCTCGCGAGAACGAGAGAGTGCTCGTGTGAACGAGAGAGAGTGCTCGCGAGAACGAGAGAGAGAGTGAGCTCGTGAGAACGAGAGAGAGAGCGAGCTCGTGAGAACGAGAGAGAGCGAGCTCGTGAGAACGAGAGAGAGAGAGAGAGCTCGTGAGAACGAGAGAGAGAGAGAGACGGCTCGCGAGAACGAGAGAGAGAGAGAGACGGCTCGCGGGAACGAGAGAGAGAGAGAGACGGCTCGCGAGAACGAGAGAGAGTGAGAGAGACGGCTCGCGAGAACGAGAGAGAGTGAGAGAGACTGCTCGCGAGAACGAGAGTGCTCGTGTGAACGAGAGAGAGTGCTCGTGTGAACGAGAGAGAGTGCTCGCGAGAACGAGAGAGAGAGAGAGCTCGCGAGAACGAGAGAGAGAGCGAGCTCGTGAGAACGAGAGAGGGAGAGCTCGTGAGAACGAGAGAGAGATAGCTCGTGAGAACGAGAGAGAGAGAGAGCTCGTGAGAACGAGAGAGAGAGAGAGCTCGTGAGAACGAGAGAGAGAGAGAGAGCTCGTGAGAACGAGAGAGAGAGAGAGCTCGTGAGAACGAGAGAGAGAGAGAGCTCGTGAGAACGAGAGAGAGAGAGAGCTCGTGAGAACGAGAGAGAGAGAGCTCGTGAGAACGAGAGAGAGAGAGAGCTCGCGAGAACGAGAGAGAGAGAGAGAGCTCGCGAGAACGAGAGAGACAGAGACGGCTCGCGGGAACGAGAGAGAGAGAGAGACGGCTCGCGAGAACGAGAGAGAGTGAGAGAGACGGCTCGCGAGAACGAGAGAGAGAGCCGGTGCGCGAGAATGAGGGAGAGAGAGAGAGACGGCTCGCGAGAACGAGAGAGTGCTCGTGTGAATGAGAGAGAGTGCTCGCGAGAACGAGAGAGAGAGAGACACGGCTCGCGAGAATGAGAGAGAGAGACACGGCTCGCGAGGACGAGAGAGAGGGAGAGAGACGGCTCGCGAGAACGAGAGAGAGGGAGAGAGAGACGGCTCGTGAGAACGAGAGAGAGAGAGAGAGAGAGAGAGACGGCTCGCGAGAACGAGAGAGAGAGAGAGAGACGGCTCACGAGAACGAGAGAGAGAGAGAGAGAGAGACGGCTCGCGAGAAAGTGAGAGAGAGAGAGAGAGAGACGGCTCGCGAGAACGAGAGAGAGAGAGACACGGCTCGCGAGAACGAGAGAGAGAGAGACACGGCTCGCGAGAACGAGAGAGAGAGAGACACGGCTCGCGAGAACGAGAGAGAGAGAGACACGGCTCGCGAGAATGAGAGAGAGAGACACGGCTCGCGAGGACGAGAGAGGGAGAGAGACGGCTCGCGAGAACGAGAGAGAGGGAGAGAGAGACGGCTCGTGAGAACGAGAGAGAGAGAGAGACGGCTCGCGAGAAAGTGAGAGAGAGAGAGAGAGAGACGGCTCGCGAGAACGAGAGAGAGAGAGAGAGACATGGC
Source organism: Chiloscyllium punctatum (assembly GCF_047496795.1). Classification (NCBI taxonomy): domain Eukaryota; kingdom Metazoa; phylum Chordata; class Chondrichthyes; order Orectolobiformes; family Hemiscylliidae; genus Chiloscyllium; species Chiloscyllium punctatum. The sequence goes on from NW_027310286.1 coordinate 96,247, forward strand.
TCGCGAGAACGAGAGAGAGAGAGACACGGCTCGCGAGAACGAGAGAGAGAGAGACACGGCTCGCGAGAACGAGAGAGAGAGAGACACGGCTCGCGAGAACGAGAGAGAGAGAGAGAGACGGCTCGCGAGAACGAGAGAGAGAGACGGCTCGCGAGAAAGTGAGAGAGAGAGAGAGAGAGACGGCTCGCGAGAACGAGAGAGAGAGAGAGAGAGAGAGAGACACGGCTCGCGAGAACGAGAGAGAGAGAGACACGGCTCGCGAGAATGAGAGAGAGAGACACGGCTCGCGAGGACGAGAGAGGGAGAGAGACGGCTCGCGAGAACGAGAGAGAGGGAGAGAGAGACGGCTCGTGAGAACGAGAGAGAGAGAGAGAGAGACGGCTCGCGAGAACGAGAGAGAGAGAGAGACGGCTCGCGAGAACGAGAGAGAGAGAGAGAGAGACGGCTCGCGAGAAAGTGAGAGAGAGAGAGAGACGGCTCGCGAGAACGAGAGAGAGAGAGAGACGGCTCGCGAGAACGAGAGTGAGAGAGAGAGAGAGACACGGCTCGCGAGAACGAGAGAGAGGGAGACAGAGACGGCTCGCGAGAACGAGAGGGAGAGAGAGACGGCTCGCGAGAACGAGAGAGAGAGAGAGACGGCTCGCGAGAACGAGAGAGAGAGAGAGACAGCTCGCGAGAACGAGAGAGACAGAGACGGCTCGCGAGAACAAGAGAGAGGGAGAGAGAGAGAGAGAGAGAGAGACGGCTCGCGAGAACGAGAGAGAGAGAGAGAGACGGCTCGCGAGAACGAGAGAGAGAAAGAGAGACGGCGCGCGAGAACGAGAGAGAGAGAGAGAGAGAGAGAGAGACGGCGCGCGAGAACGAGAGAGAGAGAGAGAGGGCACGCGAGAACGAGAGAGAGAGAGCTCGGGAGAACGAGAGAGAGAGCTCGTGAGAACGAGAGAGAGAGAGAGCTCGTGAGAACGAGAGAGAGAGAGCTCGTGAGAACGAGAGAGAGAGAGCTCGTGAGAACGAGAGAGAGAGAGAGAGCTCGTGAGAACGAGAGAGAGAGAGCTCGTGAGAACGAGAGAGAGAGAGAGCTCGTGAGAACGAGAGAGAGAGAGAGCTCGTGAGAACGAGAGAGAGAGAGCTCGTGAGAACGAGAGAGAGAGAGCTCGTGAGAACGAGAGAGAGAGAGCTCGTGAGAACGAGAGAGAGAGAGCTCGTGAGAACGAGAGAGAGAGAGAGCTCGTGAGAACGAGAGAGAGAGCTCGTGAGAACGAGAGAGAGAGAGAGCTCGTGAGAACGAGAGAGAGACAGAGCTCGTGAGAACGAGAGAGGGAGAGAGCTCGTGAGAACGAGAGAGAGAGAGCTCGTGAGAACGAGGGAGAGAGAGCTCGTGAGAACGAGAGAGAGAGAGCCCATGAGAGAGAGAGAGAGAGAGAGCTCGTGAGAACGAGAGAGAGAGAGAGCTCGTGAGAACGAGAGAGAGAGAGAGCTCGTGAGAACGAGAGAGAGAGCTCGTGAGAACGAGAGAGAGAGAGAGCTCGTGAGAACGAGAGAGAGACAGAGCTCGTGAGAACGAGAGAGAGAGAGAGCTCGTGAGAACGAGAGAGAGAGAGCTCGTGAGAACGAGAGAGAGAGAGAGCTCGTGAGAACGAGAGAGAGAGAGAGCTCGTGAGAACGAGAGAGAGAGAGAGCTCGTGAGAACGAGAGAGAGAGCTCGTGAGAACGAGAGAGAGAGCTCGTGAGAACGAGCGAGAGAGAGCTCGTGAGAACGAGGGAGAGAGAGCTCGTGAGAACGAGAGAGAGAGAGCCCGTGAGAACGAGAGAGAGAGAGAGAGAGAGAGAGCTCGTGAGAACGAGAGAGAGAGAGAGCTCGTGAGAACGAGAGAGAGAGAGAGCTCGTGAGAACGAGAGAGAGAGAGAGCTCGTGAGAACGAGAGAGAGAGAGAGAGAGAGAGAGCTCGTGAGAACGAGAGAGAGAGAGAGCTCGTGAGAACGAGAGAGAGAGAGAGAGAGAGCTCGTGAGAACGAGAGAGAGAGAGAGAGAGGGCTCGCGAGAACGAGAGAGAGAGAGAGACGGCTCGCGGGAGCGAGAGAGAGAGAGAGACGGCTCGCGAGAACGAGAGAGAGAGCCGGTGCGCGAGAATGAGGGAGAGAGAGAGAGACGGCTCGCGAGAACGAGAGAGTGCTCGTGTGAACGAGAGAGAGTGCCCGCGAGAACGAGAGAGAGAGCGAGCTCGTGAGAACGAGAGAGAGATAGCTCGTGAGAACGAGAGAGAGAGAGAGCTCGTGAGAACGAGAGAGAGAGAGAGCTCGTGAGAACGAGAGAGAGAGAGAGAGCTCGTGAGAACGAGAGAGAGAGAGAGAGCTCGTGAGAACGAGAGAGAGAGAGAGAGCTCGTGAGAACGAGAGAGAGAGAGAGAGCTCGTGGGAACGAGAGAGAGAGAGAGAGAGCTCGTGAGAACGAGAGAGAGAGAGAGCTCGTGAGAATGAGAGAGAGAGAGAGAGAGAGCTCGTGAGAACGAGAGAGAGAGAGAGAGGGCTCGCGAGAACGAGAGAGAGAGAGACGGCTTGCGGGAACAAGAGAGAGAGAGAGACGGCTCGCGAGAACGAGAGAGAGACCCGGTGCGCGAGAATGAGGGGGAGAGAGAGAGACGGCTCGCGAGAACGAGAGAGGGCTCGTGTGAACGAGAGAGAGTGCTCGTGTGAACGAGAGAGAGTGCTCGCGAGAACGAGAGAGAGATCGAGCTCGTGAGAACGAGAGAGAGAGCGAGCTCGTGAGAACGAGAGAGAGCGAGCTCGTGAGAACGAGAGAGAGAGCGAGCTCGTGAGAACGAGAGAGAGAGAGAGAGCTCGTGAGAACGAGAGAGAGAGAGAGACGGCTCGCGAGAACGAGAGAGAGAGAGACGGCTCGCGGGAACGAGAGAGAGAGAGAGACGGCTCGCGAGAACGAGAGAGAGTGAGAGAGACGGCTCGCGAGAACGAGAGAGAGTGAGAGAGACTGCTCGCGAGAACGAGAGTGCTCGTGTGAACGAGAGAGAGTGCTCGCGAGAACGAGAGAGAGGGAGAGCTCGTGAGAACGAGAGAGAGATAGCTCGTGAGAACGAGAGAGAGAGAGAGCTCGTGAGAACGAGAGAGAGAGAGAGCTCGTGAGAACGAGAGAGAGAGAGAGCTCGTGAGAACGAGAGAGAGAGAGAGCTCGTGAGAACGAGAGAGAGAGAGAGAGCTCGTGAGAATGAGAGAGAGAGAGAGCTCGTGAGAACGAGAGAGAGAGGGCTCGCGAGAACGAGAGAGAGAGAGGGCTCGCGAGAACGAGAGAGACAGAGACGGCTCGCGGGAACGAGAGAGAGAGAGAGACGGCTCGCGAGAACGAGAGAGAGTGAGAGAGACGGCTCGCGAGAACGAGAGAGAGAGCCGGTGCGCGAGAATGAGGGAGAGAGAGAGAGACGGCTCACGAGAACGAGAGAGTGCTCGTGTGAATGAGAGAGAGTGCTCGCGAGAACGAGAGAGAGAGAGACACGGCTCGCGAGAATGAGAGAGAGAGACACGGCTCGCGAGGACGAGAGAGAGGGAGAGAGACGGCTCGCGAGAACGAGAGAGAGGGAGAGAGAGACGGCTCGTGAGAACGAGAGAGAGAGAGAGAGAGAGAGAGAGACGGCTCGCGAGAACGAGAGAGAGAGAGAGAGAGACGGCTCACGAGAACGAGAGAGAGAGAGAGAGAGACGGCTCGCGAGAAAGTGAGAGAGAGAGAGAGAGAGACGGCTCGCGAGAACGAGAGAGAGAGAGAGAGAGAGAGACACGGCTCGCGAGAACGAGAGAGAGAGAGACACGGCTCGCGAGAACGAGAGAGAGAGAGACACGGCTCGCGAGAATGAGAGAGAGAGACACGGCTCGCGAGGACGAGAGAGGGAGAGAGACGGCTCGCGAGAACGAGAGAGAGGGAGAGAGAGACGGCTCGTGAGAACGAGAGAGAGAGAGAGAGAGAGACGGCTCGCGAGAACGAGAGAGAGAGAGAGACGGCTCGCGAGAACGAGAGAGAGAGAGAGAGAGAGACGGCTCGCGAGAAAATGAGAGAGAGAGAGAGACGGCTCGCGAGAAAGTGAGAGAGAGAGAGACGGCTCGCGAGAACGAGAGAGAGAGAGAGACGGCTCGCGAGAACGAGAGTGAGAGAGAGAGAGAGACACGGCTCGCGAGAACGAGAGAGAGGGAGACAGAGACGGCTCGCGAGAACGAGAGGGAGAGAGAGACGGCTCGCGAGAACGAGAGAGAGAGAGAGACGGCTCGCGAGAACGAGAGAGAGAGAGACAGCTCGCGAGAACGAGAGAGACAGAGACGGCTCGCGAGAACAAGAGAGAGGGAGAGAGAGAGAGAGAGAGAGACGGCTCGCGAGAACGAGAGAGAGAGAGAGACGGCTCGCGAGAACGAGAGAGAGAAAGAGAGACGGCGCGCGAGAACGAGAGAGAGAGAGAGAGAGAGAGAGAGAGAGAGAGACGGCGCGCGAGAACGAGAGAGAGAGAGAGAGGGCACGCGAGAACGAGAGAGAGAGAGCTCGGGAGAACGAGAGAGAGAGCTCGTGAGAACGAGAGAGAGAGAGAGCTCGTGAGAACGAGAGAGAGAGAGCTCGTGAGAACGAGAGAGAGAGAGAGCTCGTGAGAACGAGAGAGAGAGAGCTCGTGAGAACGAGAGAGAGAGAGAGCTCGTGAGAACGAGAGAGAGAGAGCTCGTGAGAACGAGAGAGAGAGAGCTCGTGAGAACGAGAGAGAGAGAGCTCGTGAGAACGAGAGAGAGAGAGAGCTCGTGAGAACGAGAGAGAGAGAGAGCTCGTGAGAACGAGAGAGAGAGAGAGCTCGTGAGAACGAGAGAGAGAGAGAGCTCGTGAGAACGAGAGAGAGAGAGCTCGTGAGAACGAGAGAGAGAGAGAGCTCGCGAGAACGAGAGAGAGAGAGAGAGCTCGCGAGAACGAGAGAGACAGAGACGGCTCGCGGGAACGAGAGAGAGAGAGAGACGGCTCGCGAGAACGAGAGAGAGTGAGAGAGACGGCTCGCGAGAACGAGAGAGAGAGCCGGTGCGCGAGAATGAGGGAGAGAGAGAGAGACGGCTCGCGAGAACGAGAGAGTGCTCGTGTGAATGAGAGAGAGTGCTCGCGAGAACGAGAGAGAGAGAGACACGGCTCGCGAGAATGAGAGAGAGAGACACGGCTCGCGAGGACGAGAGAGAGGGAGAGAGACGGCTCGCGAGAACGAGAGAGAGGGAGAGAGAGACGGCTCGTGAGAACGAGAGAGAGAGAGAGAGAGAGAGAGAGACGGCTCGCGAGAACGAGAGAGAGAGAGAGAGACGGCTCACGAGAACGAGAGAGAGAGAGAGAGAGAGACGGCTCGCGAGAAAGTGAGAGAGAGAGAGAGAGAGACGGCTCGCGAGAACGAGAGAGAGAGAGACACGGCTCGCGAGAACGAGAGAGAGAGAGACACGGCTCGCGAGAACGAGAGAGAGAGAGACACGGCTCGCGAGAACGAGAGAGAGAGAGACACGGCTCGCGAGAATGAGAGAGAGAGAGACACGGCTCGCGAGAACGAGAGAGAGAGAGACACGGCTCGCGAGAATGAGAGAGAGAGACACGGCTCGCGAGGACGAGAGAGGGAGAGAGACGGCTCGCGAGAACGAGAGAGAGGGAGAGAGAGACGGCTCGTGAGAACGAGAGAGAGAGAGAGAGAGAGACGGCTCGCGAGAAAGTGAGAGAGAGAGAGAGAGAGACGGCTCGCGAGAACGAGAGAGAGAGAGAGAGACATGGCTCGCGAGAACGAGAGAGAGAGAGACACGGCTCGCGAGAACGAGAGAGAGAGAGACACGGCTCGCGAGAACGAGAGAGAGAGAGACACGGCTCGCGAGAACGAGAGAGAGAGAGAGAGAGACGGCTCGCGAGAACGAGAGAGAGAGACGGCTCGCGAGAAAGTGAGAGAGAGAGAGAGAGAGACGGCTCGCGAGAACGAGAGAGAGAGAGAGAGAGAGAGAGACACGGCTCGCGAGAACGAGAGAGAGAGAGACACGGCTCGCGAGAATGAGAGAGAGAGACACGGCTCGCGAGGACGAGAGAGGGAGAGAGACGGCTCGCGAGAACGAGAGAGAGGGAGAGAGAGACGGCTCGTGAGAACGAGAGAGAGAGAGAGAGAGACGGCTCGCGAGAACGAGAGAGAGAGAGAGACGGCTCGCGAGAACGAGAGAGAGAGAGAGAGAGACGGCTCGCGAGAAAGTGAGAGAGAGAGAGAGACGGCTCGCGAGAACGAGAGAGAGAGAGAGACGGCTCGCGAGAACGAGAGTGAGAGAGAGAGAGAGACACGGCTCGCGAGAACGAGAGAGAGGGAGACAGAGACGGCTCGCGAGAACAAGAGGGAGAGAGAGACGGCTCGCGAGAACGAGAGAGAGAGAGACGGCTCGCGAGAACGAGAGAGAGAGAGACAGCTCGCGAGAACGAGAGAGACAGAGACGGCTCGCGAGAACAAGAGAGAGGGAGAGAGAGAGAGAGAGAGAGAGACGGCTCGCGAGAACGAGAGAGAGAGATAGAGACGGCTCGCGAGAACGAGAGAGAGAAAGAGAGACGGCGCGCGAGAACGAGAGAGAGAGAGAGAGAGAGAGAGAGAGAGACGGCGCGCGAGAACGAGAGAGAGAGAGAGAGGGCACGCGAGAACGAGAGAGAGAGAGCTCGGGAGAACGAGAGAGAGAGCTCGTGAGAACGAGAGAGAGAGAGAGCTCGTGAGAACGAGAGAGAGAGAGCTCGTGAGAACGAGAGAGAGAGAGCTCGTGAGAACGAGAGAGAGAGAGAGAGCTCGTGAGAACGAGAGAGAGAGAGCTCGTGAGAACGAGAGAGAGAGAGAGCTCGTGAGAACGAGAGAGAGAGAGAGCTCGTGAGAACGAGAGAGAGAGAGCTCGTGAGAACGAGAGAGAGAGAGCTCGTGAGAACGAGAGAGAGAGAGCTCGTGAGAACGAGAGAGAGAGAGAGCTCGTGAGAACGAGAGAGAGAGCTCGTGAGAACGAGAGAGAGAGAGAGCTCGTGAGAACGAGAGACAGAGCTCGTGAGAACGAGAGAGGGAGAGAGCTCGTGAGAACGAGAGAGAGAGAGCTCGTGAGAACGAGGGAGAGAGAGCTCGTGAGAACGAGAGAGAGAGAGCCCATGAGAGAGAGAGAGAGAGAGAGCTCGTGAGAACGAGAGAGAGAGAGAGCTCGTGAGAACGAGAGAGAGAGAGAGCTCGTGAGAACGAGAGAGAGAGCTCGTGAGAACGAGAGAGAGAGAGAGCTCGTGAGAACGAGAGAGAGACAGAGCTCGTGAGAACGAGAGAGAGAGAGAGCTCGTGAGAACGAGAGAGAGAGAGCTCGTGAGAACGAGAGAGAGAGAGAGCTCGTGAGAACGAGAGAGAGAGAGAGCTCGTGAGAACGAGAGAGAGAGAGAGCTCGTGAGAACGAGAGAGAGAGAGAGCTCGTGAGAACGAGAGAGAGAGAGCTCGTGAGAACGAGAGAGAGAGAGAGCTCGTGAGAACGAGAGAGAGAGAGAGCTCGTGAGAACGAGAGAGAGAGAGAGCTCGTGAGAACGAGAGAGAGAGAGAGCTCGTGAGAACGAGAGAGAGAGAGAGCTCGTGAGAACGAGAGAGAGAGAGCTCGTGAGAACGAAGAGAGAGAGAGCTCGTGAGAACGAGAGAGAGAGAGAGCTCGCGAGAACGAGAGAGACGAGAAGAGAGAGCTCGCGAGAACGAGAGAGACAGAGACGGCTCGCGGGAACGAGAGAGAGAGAGAGACGGCTCGCGAGAACGAGAGAGAGTGAGAGAGACGGCTCGCGAGAACGAGAGAGAGAGCCGGTGCGCGAGAATGAGGGAGAGAGAGAGAGACGGCTCGCGAGAACGAGAGAGTGCTCGTGTGAATGAGAGAGAGTGCTCGCGAGAACGAGAGAGAGAGAGACACGGCTCGCGAGAATGAGAGAGAGAGACACGGCTCGCGAGGACGAGAGAGAGGGAGAGAGACGGCTCGCGAGAACGAGAGAGAGGGAGAGAGAGAGACGGCTCGTGAGAACGAGACGAGAGAGAGAGAGAGAGAGAGAGACGGCTCGCGAGAACGAGAGAGAGAGAGAGAGACGGCTCACGAGAACGAGAGAGAGAGAGAGAGAGAGACGGCTCGCGAGAAAGTGAGAGAGAGAGAGAGAGAGACGGCTCGCGAGAACGAGAGAGAGAGAGACACGGCTCGCGAGAACGAGAGAGAGAGAGACACGGCTCGCGAGAACGAGAGAGAGAGAGACACGGCTCGCGAGAACGAGAAGAGAGAGAGACACGGCTCGCGAGAACGAGAGAGAGAGACACGGCTCGCGAGGACGAGAGAGGGAGAGAGACGGCTCGCTGAGAACGAGATGAGAGGGAGAGAGAGACGGCTCGTGAGAACGAGAGAGAGAGAGAGAGAGAGACGGCTCGCGAGAAAGTGAGAGAGAGAGAGAGAGAGACGGCTCGCGAGAACGAGAGAGAGAGAGAGAGACATGGCTCGCGAGAACGAAGAGAGAGAGAGACACGGCTCGCGAGAACGAGAGAGAGAGAGACACGGCTCGCGAGAACGAGAGAGAGACACGGCTCGCGAGAACGAGAGAGAGAGAGAGAAGACGGCTCGCGAGAACGAGAGAGAGAGACGGCTCGCGAGAAAGTGAGAGAGAGAGAGAGAGAGACGGCTCGCGAGAACGAGAGAGAGAGAGAGAGAGAGAGAGACACGGCTCGCGAGAACGAAGAGAGAGAGAGACACGGCTCGCGAGAATGAGAGAGAGAGACACGGCTCGCGAGGACGAGAGAGGGAGAGAGACGGCTCGCCAGAACGAGAGAGAGGGAGAGAGAGACGGCTCGTGAGAACGAGAGAGAGAGAGAGAGAGACGGCTCGCGAGAACGAGAGAGAGAGAGAGACGGCTCGCGAGAACGAGAGAGAGAGAGAGAGAGACGGCTCGCGAGAAAGTGAGAGAGAGAGAGAGACGGCTCGCGAGAACGAGAGAGAGAGAGAGACGGCTCGCGAGAACGAGAGTGAGAGAGAGAGAGAGACACGGCTCGCGAGAACGAGAGAGAGGGAGACAGAGACGGCTCGCGAGAACGAGAGGGAGAGAGAGACGGCTCGCGAGAACGAGAGAGAGAGAGAGACGGCTCGCGAGAACGAGAGAGAGAGAGAGAGACAGCTCGCGAGAACGAGAGAGACAGAGACGGCTCGCGAGAACAAGAGAGAGGGAGAGAGAGAGAGAGAGAGAGAGACGGCTCGCGAGAACGAGAGAGAGAGAGAGACGGCTCGCTAGAACGAGAGAGAGAAAGAGAGACGGCGCGCGAGAACGAGAGAGAGAGAGAGAGAGAGAGAGAGAGACGGCGCGCGAGAACGAGAGAGAGAGAGAGGGCACGCGAGAACGAGAGAGAGAGAGCTCGTGAGAAACGAGAGAGAGAGAGAGAGAGAGAGAGCTCGTGAGATCGAGAGAGAGAGCCGGTGCGCGAGAATGAGGGAGAGAGAGAGAGACGGCTCGCGAGAACGAGAGAGTGCTCGTGTGAATGAGAGAGAGTGCTCGCGAGAACGAGAGAGAGAGAGACACGGCTCGGCGAGAATGAGAGAGAGAGACACGGCTCGCGAGGACGAGAGAGAGGAGAGAGACGGCTCGCGAGAACGAGGGAGAGAGAGGGAGAGAGAGACGGCTCGTGAGAACGAGAGAGAGAGAGAGAGAGAGAGAGACGGCTCGCGAGAACGAGAGAGAGAGCCGGTGCGCGAGAATGAGGGAGAGAGAGAGAGACGGCTCGCGAGAACGAGAGAGTGCTCGTGTGAATGAGAGAGAGTGCTCGCGAGAACGAGAGAGAGAGAGACACGGCTCGCGAGAATGAGAGAGAGAGACACGGCTCGCGAGGACGAGAGAGAGGGAGAGAGACGGCTCGCGAGAACGAGAGAGAGGGAGAGAGAGACGGCTCGTGAGAACGAGGAGAGAGAGAGAGAGAGAGAGAGAGACGGCTCGCGAGAACGAGAGAGAGAGAGAGAGAGACGGCTCACGAGAACGAGAGAGAGAGAGAGAGAGACGGCTCGCGAGAAAGTGAGAGAGAGAGAGAGAGAGACGGCTCGCGAGAACGAGAGAGAGAGAGAGAGAGAGAGACACGGCTCGCGAGAACGAGAGAGAGAGAGACACGGCTCGCGAGAACGAGAGAGAGAGAGACACGGCTCGCGAGAATGAGAGAGAGAGACACGGCTCGCGAGGACGAGAGAGGGAGAGAGACGGCTCGCGAGAACGAGAGAGAGGGAGAGAGAGACGGCTCGTGAGAAACGAGAGAGAGAGAGAGAGAGACGGCTCGCGAGAACGAGAGAGAGAGAGAGACGGCTCGCGAGAACGAGAGAGAGAGAGAGAGAGAGACGGCTCGCGAGAAAGTGAGAGAGAGAGAGAGACGGCTCGCGAGAAAGTGAGAGAGAGAGAGACGGCTCGCGAGAACGAGAGAGAGAGAGAGACGGCTCGCGAGAACGAGAGTGAGAGAGAGAGAGAGACACGGCTCGCGAGAACGAGAGAGAGGGAGACAGAGACGGCTCGCGAGAACGAGAGGGAGAGAGAGACGGCTCGCGAGAACGAGAGAGAGAGAGAGACGGCTCGCGAGAACGAGAGAGAGAGAGACAGCTCGCGAGAACGAGAGAGACAGAGACGGCTCGCGAGAACAAGAGAGAGGAGAGAGAGAGAGAGAGAGACGGCTCGCGAGAACGAGAGAGAGAGAGAGACGGCTCGCGAGAACGAGAGAGAGAAAGAGAGACGGCGCGCGAGAACGAGAGAGAGAGAGAGAGAGAGAGAGAGAGAGACGGCGCGCGAGAACGAGAGAGAGAGAGAGAGGGCACGCGAGAACGAGAGAGAGAGAGCTCGGGAGAACGAGAGAGAGAGCTCGTGAGAACGAGAGAGAGAGAGAGCTCGTGAGAATGAGAGAGAGAGAGCTCGTGAGAACGAGAGAGAGAGAGAGCTCGTGAGAACGAGAGAGAGAGAGCTCGTGAGAACGAGAGAGAGAGAGAGCTCGTGAGAACGAGAGAGAGAGAGAGCTCGTGAGAACGAGAGAGAGAGAGCTCGTGAGAACGAGAGAGAGAGAGCTCGTGAGAACGAGAGAGAGAGAGAGCTCGTGAGGACGAGAGAGAGAGAGAGCTCGTGAGAACGAGAGAGAGAGAGAGCTCGTGAGAACGAGAGAGAGAGAGAGCTCGTGAGAACGAGAGAGAGAGAGCTCGTGAGAACGAGAGAGAGAGAGAGCTCGCGAGAACGAGAGAGAGAGAGAGAGCTCGCGAGAACGAGAGAGACAGAGACGGCTCGCGGGAACGAGAGAGAGAGAGAGACGGCTCGCGAGAACGAGAGAGAGGTGAGAGAGACGGCTCGCGAGAACGAGAGAGAGAGCCGGTGCGCGAGAATGAGGGAGAGAGAGAGACGGCTCGCGAGAACGAGAGAGTGCTCGTGTGAATGAGAGAGAGTGCTCGCGAGAACGAGAGAGAGAGAGACACGGCTCGCGAGAATGAGAGAGAGAGACACGGCTCGCGAGGACGAGAGAGAGGGAGAGAGACGGCTCGCGAGAACGAGAGAGAGGGAGAGAGAGACGGCTCGTGAGAACGAGAGAGAGAGAGAGAGAGAGAGACGGCTCGCAGGAGAACGAGAGAGAGAGAGAGAGACGGCTCACGGAGACGAGAGAGAGAGAGGAGAGAGGACGGCTCGCAGAGAACGAGAGAGAGAGAGACACGGCTCGCGAGAACGAGGAGAGAGAGAGACACGGCTCGCGAGAACGAGAGAGAGAGAGACACGGCTCGCGAGAACGAGAGAGAGAGAGACACGGCTCGCGAGAACGAGAGAGAGAGAGACACGGCTCGCGAGAATGAGAGAGAGAGACACGGCTCGCGAGGACGAGAGAGGGAGAGAGACGGCTCGCGAGAACGAGAGAGAGGGAGAGAGAGACGGCTCGTGAGAACGAGAGAGAGAGAGAGAGAGAGAGACGGCTCGCGAGAAAGTGAGAGAGAGAGAGAGAGAGACGGCTCGCGAGAACGAGAGAGAGAGAGAGAGACATGGCTCGCGAGAACGAGAGAGAGAGAGACACGGCTCGCGAGAGAACGAGAGAGAGAGAGACACGGCTCGCGAGAACGAGAGAGAGAGAGACACGGCTCGCGAGAACGAGAGAGAGAGAGAGAGACGGCTCGCGAGAACGAGAGAGAGAGACGGCTCGCGAGAAAGTGAGAGAGAGAGAGAGAGAGAGAGACACGGCTCGCGAGAACGAGAGAGAGAGAGACACGGCTCGCGAGAATGAGAGAGAGAGACACGGCTCGCAGAGGACGAGAGAGGGAGAGAGACGGCTCGCGAGAACGAGAGAGAGGGAGAGAGAGACGGCTCGTGAGAACGAGAGAGAGAGAGAGAGACGGCTCGCGAGAACGAGAGAGAGAGAGAGGACGGCTCGCGAGAACGAGAGAGAGAGAGAGAGAGACGGCTCGCGAGAAAGTGAGAGAGAGAGAGAGACGGCTCGCGAGAACGAGAGAGAGAGAGAGACGGCTCGCGAGAACGAGAGTGAGAGAGAGAGAGAGACACGGCTCGTGAGAACGAGAGAGAGGGAGACAGAGACGGCTCGCGAGAACGAGAGGGAGAGAGAGACGGCTCGCGAGAACGAGAGAGAGAGAGAGACGGCTCGCGAGAACGAGAGAGAGAGAGAGACAGCTCGCGAGAACGAGAGAGACAGAGACGGCTCGCGAGAACAAGAGAGAGGGAGAGAGAGAGAGAGAGAGAGAGACGGCTCGCGAGAACGAGAGAGAGAGAGAGACGGCTCGCGAGAACGAGAGAGAGAAAGAGAGGACGGCGCGCGAGAACGAGAGAGAGAGAGAGAGAGAGAGAGAGAGACGGCGCGCGAGAACGAGAGAGAGAGAGAGAGGGCACGCGAGAACGAGAGAGAGAGAGCTCGGGAGAACGAGAGAGAGAGCTCGTGAGAACGAGAGAGAGAGAGAGCTCGTGAGAACGAGAGAGAGAGAGCTCGTGAGAACGAGAGAGAGAGCTCGTGAGAACGAGAGAGAGAGAGAGAGCTCGTGAGAACGAGAGAGAGAGAGCTCGTGAGAACGAGAGAGAGAGAGAGCTCGTGAGAACGAGAGAGAGAGAGAGCTCGTGAGAACGAGAGAGAGAGAGCTCGTGAGAAACGAGAGAGAGAGAGAGCTCGTGAGAACGAGAGAGAGAGAGCTCGTGAGAACGAGAGAGAGAGAGAGCTCGTGAGAACGAGAGAGAGACAGAGCTCGTGAGAACGAGAGAGGGAGAGAGCTCGTGAGAACGAGAGAGAGAGAGCTCGTGAGAAACGAGGGAGAGAGAGCTCGTGAGAACGAGAGAGAGAGAGCCATGAGAGAGAGAGAGAGAGAGAGCTCGTGAGAACGAGAGAGAGAGAGAGCTCGTGAGAACGAGAGAGAGAGAGAGCTCGTGAGAACGAGAGAGAGAGCTCGTGAGAACGAGAGAGAGAGAGAGCTCGTGAGAACGAGAGAGAGACAGAGCTCGTGAGAACGAGAGAGAGAGAGAGCTCGTGAGAACGAGAGAGAGAGAGAGCTCGTGAGAACGAGAGAGAGAGAGAGCTCGTGAGAACGAGAGAGAGAGAGAGCTCGTGAGAACGAGAGAGAGAGCTCGTGAGAACGAGAGAGAGAGCTCGTGAGAACGAGCGAGAGAGAGCTCGTGAGAACGAGAGAGAGAGAGCCCGTGAGAACGAGAGAGAGAGAGAGAGAGAGAGAGCTCGTGAGATCGAGAGAGAGAGAGAGCTCGTGAGAACGAGAGAGAGAGAGAGCTCGTGAGAACGAGAGAGAGAGAGAGCTCGTGAGAACGAGAGAGAGAGAGAGAGAGAGAGAGAGAGAGAGAGAGCTCGTGAGAACGAGAGAGAGAGAGAGCTCGTGAGAACGAGAGAGAGAGAGAGAGAGAGAGCTCGTGAGAACGAGAGAGAGAGAGAGAGAGGGCTCGCGAGAACGAGAGGAGAGAGAGAGACGGCTCGCGGGAGCAGAGAGAGAGAGAGAGACGGCTCGCGAGAACGAGAGAGAGAGCCGGTGCGCGAGAATGAGGGAGAGAGAGAGAGACGGCTCGCGAGAACGAGAGAGTGCTCGTGTGAACGAGAGAGAGTGCCCGCCGAGAACGAGAGAGAGAGCGAGCTCGTGAGAACGAGAGAGAGATAGCTCGTGAGAACGAGAGAGAGAGAGAGCTCGTGAGAACGAGAGAGAGAGAGAGCTCGTGAGAACGAGAGAGAGAGAGAGCTCGTGAGAACGAGAGAGAGAGAGAGCTCGTGAGAACGAGAGAGAGAGAGAGAGCTCGTGAGAACGAGAGAGAGAGAGAGAGCTCGTGAGAACGAGAGAGAGAGAGAGAGCTCGTGGGAACGAGGAGAGAGAGAGAGAGAGCTCGTGAGAACGAGAGAGAGAGAGAGCTCGTGAGAATGAGAGAGAGAGAGAGAGAGAGCTCGTGAGAACGAGAGAGAGAGAGAGAGGGCTCGCGAGAACGAGAGAGAGAGAGACGGCTTGCGGGAACGAGAGAGAGAGAGAGACGGCTCGCGAGAACGAGAGAGAGACCCGGTGCGCGAGAATGAGGGGGAGAGAGAGAGACGGCTCGCGAGAACGAGAGAGGGCTCGTGTGAACGAGAGAGAGTGCTCGTGTGAACGAGAGAGAGTGCTCGCGAGAACGAGAGAGAGATCGAGCTCGTGAGAACGAGAGAGAGAGCGAGCTCGTGAGAACGAGAGAGAGAGCGAGCTCGTGAGAACGAGAGAGAGAGAGAGAGCTCGTGAGAACGAGAGAGAGAGAGAGACGGCTCGCGAGAACGAGAGAGAGAGAGACGGCTCGCGGGAATGAGAGAGAGAGAGAGACGGCTCGCGAGAACGAGAGAGAGTGAGAGAGACGGCTCGCAGAGAACGAGAGAGACGTGAGAGAGACTGCTCGCGAGAACGAGAGTGCTCGTGTGAACGAGAGAGAGTGCTCGCGAGAACGAGAGAGAGGGAGAGCTCGTGAGAACGAGAGAGAGATAGCTCGTGAGAACGAGAGAGAGAGAGAGCTCGTGAGAACGAGAGAGAGAGAGAGCTCGTGAGAACGAGAGAGAGAGAGAGCTCGTGAGAACGAGAGAGAGAGAGAGTGCTCGAGAACGAGAGAGAGAGAGAGAGAGCTCGAGAGAACGAGAGAGAGAGAGAGAGAGCTCGTGAGAATGAGAGAGAGAGAGCTCGTGAGAACGAGAGAGAGAGGGCTCGCGAGAACGAGAGAGAGAGAGAGGGCTCGCGAGAACGAGGGAGACAGAGACGGCTCGCGGGAACGAGAGAGAGAGAGAGACGGCTCGCGAGAACGAGAGAGAGTGAGAGAGACGGCTCGCGAGAACGAGAGAGAGAGCCGGTGCGCGAGAATGAGGGAGAGAGAGAGAGACGGCTCGCGAGAACGAGAGAGTGCTCGTGTGAATGAGAGAGAGTGCTCGCGAGAACGAGAGAGAGAGAGACACGGCTCGCGAGAATGAGAGAGAGAGACACGGCTCGCGAGGACGAGAGAGAGGGAGAGAGACGGCTCGCGAGAACGAGAGAGAGGGAGAGAGAGACGGCTCGTGAGAACGAGAGAGAGAGAGAGAGAGAGAGAGAGACGGCTCGCGAGAACGAGAGAGAGAGAGAGAGAGACGGCTCACGAGAACGAGAGAGAGAGAGAGAGAGACGGCTCGCGAGAAAGTGAGAGAGAGAGAGAGAGAGACGGCTCGCGAGAACGAGAGAGAGAGAGAGAGAGAGAGACACGGCTCGCGAGAACGAGAGAGAGAGAGACACGGCTCGCGAGAACGAGAGAGAGAGAGACACGGCTCGCGAGAATGAGAGAGAGAGACACGGCTCGCGAGGACGAGAGAGGGGAGAGACGGCTCGCGAGAACGAGAGAGAGGGAGAGAGAGACGGCTCGTGAGAACGAGAGAGAGAGAGAGAGAGAGACGGCTCGCGAGAACGAGAGAGAGAGAGAGACGGCTCGCGAGAACGAGAGAGAGGAGAGAGAGAGACGGCTCGCGAGAAAGTGAGGAGAGAGAGAGAGACGGCTCGCGAGAAAGTGAGAGAGAGAGAGACGGCTCGCGAGAACGAGAGAGAGAGAGAGACGGCTCGCGAGAACGAGAGTGAGACGAGAGAGAGAGAGACAGCGCCTCCGAGAACGAGAGAGAGGAGACAGAGACGGCTCGCGAGAACGAGAGGGAGAGAGAGACGGCTCGCGAGAACGAGAGAGAGAGAGAGACGGCTCGCGAGAACGAGAGAGAGAGAGACAGCTCGCGAGAACGAGAGAGACAGAGACGGCTCGCGAGAACAAGAGAGAGGGAGAGAGAGAGAGAGAGAGAGACGGCTCGCTGAGAACGAGAGAGAGAGAGGAGAGGCTCGCGAGAACGAGAGAGAAGAGAGACGGCGCGCGAGAACGAGAGAGAGAGAGACGAGAGCACGAGAACGAGAGAGAGAGCAAGCTCGTGAGAACGAGAGAGAGAGAGCTCGTGAGAACGAGAGAGAGAGAGAGCTCGTGAGAACGAGAGAGAGAGGAGCTCGTGAGAACGAGAGAGAGAGAGCTCGTGAGAACGAGAGAGAGAGAGAGCTCGTGAGAACGAGAGAGAGAGAGAGCTCGTGGAGAACGAGAGAGAGAGAGAGCTCGTGAGAACGAGAGAGAGAGAGAGCTCGTGAGAACGAGAGAGAGAGAGAGCTCGTGAGAACGAGAGAGAGAGAGCTCGTGAGAACGAGAGAGAGAGAGAGCTCGTGAGAACGAGAGAGAGAGAGAGCTCGTGAGAACGAGAGACGAGAGAGAGCTCGTGAGAACGAGAGAGAGAGAGAGCTCGTGAGAACGAGAGAGAGAGAGAGCTCGTGAGAACGAGAGAGAGAGAGCTCGTGAGAACGAGAGAGAGAGAGCTCGTGAGAACGAGAGAGAGAGAGCTCGTGAGAACGAGAGAGAGAGAGAGCTCGTGAGAACGAGAGAGAGAGAGAGCTCGTGAGAACGAGAGA
>NW_027310287.1:2500-113032 GCF_047496795.1 Chiloscyllium punctatum
TCATTGTTTACTCCTAGTTTCACTTAGATCCCCAGGCACAGGTACACAGGGCTGGGTGCAAGTTGCAATGAGTTTTGAATGCAGTTAATGTTTATAGAGGGTGCAAAATTATACACTGACCTTGAAAATATTGAAATGGGAAGAAAAACAGGATTGAGGGTTTTCGTAGCAGAAGGACTGAGGTGGGGCAAAGATGGTAGATGTCATGCAGAAATAAACTGTCTGTTTTCCTAGCAATCTGCCCAGGTGTTAGTCACTGCTTGAGAGTCGGCAATTTTGATACAAGGTCGTTCACGTGATAAAGTTGTGTCAGAAATTTAAGTGTGAGACCTGTATGATGTAACTAGCATAATTATATATAAACCTTTTTGATACATGATGGACCTTGTTATGGTCTTATTGAATATTGAATAAACACTAGTATGTGCTTGCTATTACTCCATAGATTGAGAGTATGATAAGTGACATTCATAGAAATTAACTTTCTGTGGACCTCCCTTAACCTTCCCCTTGCTGTAAAGGAGGGTGATCTTAATTTCTCTCATTTTTCTATGCATACACTGTACTTATTGCTTTTCTTTAGTGAAGGTAAGGAAATTTAGTATTTAATGTTTTAAGGAAGCTAATGATCTGTTGTAAATTGTTTGGCACACAAAATCCTCAATCTCTGCAAGTGACCGTATCCTCTGACTTGAGTTCAAAATAATAGAGAGCATTTTAAATGAATTATGCTTTTCATTTTTGGCTAAAACTGGGATTCCTGTTCAAACAAAACAATTACAATGAAATATTGTAAATGACCTTGCTTTATCTAATCCAGATGTAGATTTGTATAGGCTGATCCTAACTAATGTTTAGCAGTTCTCATCATCATCATCATCATCATCATGCTAAAGAATCTGAATTTGTGCATTATGAAATCCATTGTGAATCCATGGACAGCAAATTAGAGCTAACTTTGACCAAAAGAAGCATTGAGTTTTAAGCCAGGTTCTTTGATCACAATCTAGTCCATTCAGCTTCTCCTTCAAGTATTCTGACCAGCCCACCCAAGTTTATTATCCAACTGCATTAGAATCACCTGACCCTCTGACTTCACTCCATCATTAATAGTTGTTACCAATGTTTCTCAGAGCAGAATTTCATATGTCCTGAATAATGTGGGCTATTGAGAAATCTGCAAGAATTCTATGAGAAATCCAGCAAGACCTTTCTCAGCCTCTGGAACAACAAGCTGCATTTTCCAGCAGAGTTCTGGATATCAAGACAAGATTCTCACTCATGAGCAGCGAGATGTCTATTGGCAGGTATTATTGCTTGTTATCACCTTCATTAGCACTGAATCTTCCCTGTAGGTTCCTATTCTACCATGTCAGGTAGAAACTACATGCTGAGAATTCCTGATACTGTATTGGACCAATATCTTGGATATCCTAAAGGGGCAACTTTTTCACGCAGAGGTGCATGTGTGGAGTGGGCTGCCAGAGGAAGTGGTGGAGGCAAGTACAATTGCAACATTTAAAAGACATGGATTGGTTTTGGGGGAAATGGGCCAGGTACTGGCAGGTGGAACTAGATTGGGTTGGGATATCTGGTCAGTCTGGATGAGTTGGATCAAAGGGTCAGTTTCTGTGCTGTTAATCTCTATGACTCTGTAACATTACCAACATTTTGGGCATACTCTAGGGCAACAGTCACATGCTTTACACATCGACATCCCATGGCATTAGATAATGCAGCCTGTCTGCACTATCGTGGCACATCTCCAGTCCCTTTAAAATCTGTTTCTGCACACTTTGAAGCTGATAGCAACTCTCATTGCAGTACTGCTGCAAGGACACCTTGTGCCTAAAGGCAATGCAGAAATGCATTCAAGTAATGCAGACACAAACCCAGCAATTCGCCATGCTTGTCAGTGCTAATCAATTGACATGAACATGTTGCTGCACCCTCACCACACTACATCAACAGCTTCATGGTAACTGCTTCAATCAAATGGCCATGTCTTCAAGTTGGAGTGGCGACAGCCTCCTATTGGGATATCATTGCACAGTAACTCAAGGGCACCCTTTGATATTAATCAACGGGGTTGGGTCTAGTCAGGACCCTCTAGGTGAGAGGGGTGAGGAGCTGAAAGTTGTTCACCAGCATCACTTTGTAGTGGTCTTTTCTGTCTTATGGATTGTTTTCTCCTGGATGTGAGAGAGAGAGATCAAGTGAGATGCAAGTGGCTGGCTACTACGATTGGGGAATGATGTAAAGTGAATCTGAGGATTCATTGGGAGTATATTATTGAATATCATTGCAAGGTGGTTAGATATATCTGAATGGGAGAACTCTTCATTTTCAGGTCTTTGCTTATATTTCTCAAGTGAAACCTTTGTCCTCATCCTGTTTTACCTATAATCCTAGGTAAATCGTATAATCATAGCTTCAACTGTCCAATCTCCAAGCTCTGAAATCCACTCCCTAAATCTCCCCAACTCTGACACCTCCTTTAAAAATGCTTTTTAAAATGCTTGTTTTTCACAAAGCTTTTGATCACCTGTAATAATAATATCTAATAGATATTAGCACCAAGTGGTATCTGACAATACTCCAGTGAGGTATCTTGGGACCTATTATTCTGTTAAAGGTGCTATATAAATATAACCTTTTGCTTCTGTTCCGTGCACTTGAATTTGTGTATGTTGCTACTGGTAAGAGCAGAAACACAACCTGGGATGCTAACCAATCCATTAGAATGTCCCAGTATAATTTTTAGACCTGTGCTGCCCTACTGCTCAAGATATACGTGAGCAACATTTCAAACTGGGCTGTCTACTTTGTCTGGACATTGAAAACTTATTGATATTCTGAAGTCACCCTGTGCTAATTTAGTTTTTTTAATTGCTTTGGTAGTTGGTTCCTTCTCCGAATGTGTCCCAATTAGCATGTCAGGATTGGATTTAATTCTACCCTTTTTCAATAACTGAACACAATTCCTTTCCCAGATTGTGACTGCAACCACTATGCTATGGCACTCTGTTTTAGTGTTTGTTGGCCTTTGGCTTCCTTCTCTCAGTTGCATGTGTATTTGACAAAAACAATCCCATACATTGATACAGTACTTCCTTGATCTGATTTGTAAAGGATTTCATGGCATCATTTGAAAAAGAGCAGGGGCACACTTTTTGAAGTCCTCGATAATACTTATTCCTCAACCAATACTTAATGACCAGATCACCGATTTTGTTTTATCATAATTTTCTGTTTGTGAGGCTTCCCTGCATTACAGCAGTGACTGCACTCAAAGTACTTCATTTTGCATTGGGATATCCTGAGGTTGTGGATTATACTACAAAGATGCAAATGTTTCTTCTAAAACAAAGATACAAAAGTTAGTGGAGAAAGTGATTGATTATTCTGCCAGCTGCACCTTACCATTGCTATTACATTGGTGAATCCATGTAACTTGTAGTCTTAGTGTCACTGCATGAGGTATACATTCTACTTTTGTCTACTGCTGTCATACTTTTCCAAAGTACATATAAGCACTAATTTATGTAATCTATACATTACCATTTGTATCTCGAGATTCTGATTGATTACCCTGTACGATTTGAAGTTTAAGACATCTGGTTGTCAGAGTTGTATCCATTTAGCTGTGACATGCTGATGTAAAGTTGATTTGTTTTCAAAAGGGGCAAAACAAATGGACCAACTTGAATATTGTTGGTGCAGTATAGAATGGACCATGAAAAGCTTGGTAATAATTTTAACCTGTTAATGAGACAAATGTTTGTGATATCATTTGAGTGGAAACTGGTGGACCATAATTCATAAGCTGGGCTGTTTTCCCTGGAGCATCAGAGGCTGAAGGTTGACCTTAGAGGTGTATAAAATCATGTGGAGCATGGCTAGGGTGGATAGCCAAGGTCTTTTCCTCAGGGTAGTGGTACCAAAACTGGCTGGCATAGGTTTACGGTGAGAGGAGAAAGATTTAAAGGGGCCCGAAGGGACAACATTTGATGAATGCTGATACAATTACGACATTTAAAAGGCACCTGGATGGATATATGAATAGGAAGGGTTTAGTGGAATATGGGCCAAATGCTAGCAAGTAAGACTAGATTATTTAGGATACCTGATAAGAGGTATGGACGAGTTGGACTGAAGGGTCTGTTTCCAAGCTGTACATCTCTATGACTACCTTGTATGTGGCTCAAGATAAGTGATAAGATAACAATTCGTCCATTCCCAGATTTATTTGATATTGATGTTGATTTTACCATTGCTGTGACGTTAACAAATTGTACCTTGGCAAATGTCGACTTAAAGTAAATGCCACTGAGGAATGAAGATGATTATTGTAGAAGAACTCTGGAGTTTGGTTAAATTATTTGTTCTGAACTAAATAGTGGAGTCCCTTGACAGACATTGTACATTGTTTACACAACCTTAAAGCTTGCTTAGTTTTTCAAAGAAACTGCAAAAGGTCAAATTAAACATTTTCAGTAAGCTTTCAAAGTAGCATGCAGTGTGTGTCTCTGTCTTAATTCAAACACCAGTATGCGCGCATACTAATAATTTAAAACAAACATCTCTTGTAAACTAAACTTCACTTAAATTCAGGGACTTGTACTCGATAAGATATTATCATTCATTTTAAAGGAATATTGCTTGTTCCTTTATAAAGTCCTAACTTTCAGTGTTGTTCTCTGGTTTACAATGCACAAGAATAATTTATTTATGTATAGACCATATTCTGATAGAGATCCAAAACACTGTTAGGAATTGGAAAGTTAGAATTGGCCTTCAGCTAAATGAAAGCTGAGTTGAATGCTGATCAACTGATTCCTCATCATAGTTCATGCCCCTAAGAATCCAGTTCTGAGTGTGTCATGCTGCGTTTGGGAAAGGGAAAAGGAACTGTTGCTTAATACATATAATAACAAGTCTGTTTAGCTAGTAACAGTTTTTAGCTTGTGCCAATCTATTGTGGTGGTAATAGCCAAATATAGGGAAAGGAGAACAGAATTTCTCAGGCAGCTTGATCACTGACCACGTTTTGCTTTAACAGACATCGTAATTCACCATGGTTTGTAATGCAAACATAAAGCCTTTTAACTTGTTCAGTGTGAAGCTATAACTTGGAATGGTTACCTTTCAAAACCAGAAGAGTTCAATGTGGGTGAGAAGTAATCAGTTTTCTTTATGCATTCCAGATAATTAATGTACAGAAGGAGGAATGTTTAAAGCGTTTCTGGTCATTCTGAACACATGACTCCAGATGGAATCAAACAGTTGAGGGTCATTGGATTAATTCATAATTGGGATGTTTCAAAGTGATTTGTGTTAGTGTGGATGAATGTTTATGGGTGAAGAATGTGAACCATTGAGAGCTCTGAAAGCTGGTGGTAGAAAAAGGGGAAAGTTAGAGGATTAGTGGGTGAAGAGGGAATTAAGGAATTTAACTAATAGTCATGAGCCAAAACAAATGTTTCCTTCGTTTCAGATTTAATGAAAAACATCTGTATGCAAATATTATCCAATGATGCACAAAATAAACTTCCTAATTCTAATAGCAACATCAATGAGCATCTCTAGGGAGAATAAAACCAATTGTCTGTTGATTAGCTAGATAACACAATGCACTTAGAAGAAAACATAGCTTGTCCAGTATCACTAAGTGACAGTTTGACTCTTTGATGGCACTGTCCCCTTCATGTTATAATGTTAGACTCAAGTCCCATTACCAAGGTTTGAAAATATAATGCAGAGAGAGTGCTTATTGAATTTTGATGTTCAGATGACAAGTTAAACTGAGACCTAATCAGCCCTTCATGGACATAAAGTCGCTATTACTGGCAAAATTCAATTAGAAATATGCCATTCCTTTGTGCACAGTGCAATCCTCCAAATAACAATGTGATTAAAGACTACATCATCTGTGTTGGTTAAAGGCAAGGCACAAGATAACACTTTTTTTTCCCCCCACAGGGCTACTTTTGAGATTTTCTTAGCTACGTTTTGGTTTTCAGAGGCTCCTTTTTCATTCTAACTAACTGCTTTATTAGGTGATGCAGCTACATAGTGGCCCATTTTTGATGGATATGAGATATTTAGATTTACACAAAAGCAGAAATAGAATTCATTAATATTCTCAATTATTAACTATCATTCAAATTAAATCTACAACATGCAAGAGAGAATTCATTTCCTCAATATCAACGTATATAAATTGGTACAATGCAGCAGGCTTAGATTGACACCAAAACCTTTTCTAAACTAACTGCCACTTGTGTCCACATACAAAAAGTCTTGACCCTAAACACAACCTTCCCACACCACACCGCATCCCAACCCAAACAAAAATCTGGCAAGAATTCTTACTGGTGTTTGAGTGACTAAGTGGTTTTATTGCCTGTCAAAGCAGTGCGGAGAATTGCCAGCTTAAACTACTGGCTAGTCCTTGACTACAGTTATGTCCTAGCATTTGAAGAGTTAAGTTTAACATAAACCTAGCCAAGCAACTCCCACACAGTCTGACCTTTTTTTGACAATATGTGGTTACTTTTCTTGGTGTCTGCAGTACAAGGCAGTGAGTAATCTTTTCTCCAGAAAGTAAGAAAAGGCTCATGCTGAGGGATTCTATTCTGCTCTGGGTGTCTATCTTGGAAGTGGATCGTGTACAGTTTCTGTACCTCATTAGAATCTCTAGTTTGCGTGGACAAAGTTTGTAGCGGCAACTAGATTTTTATGTTGTAATCCACCAATGCCTCATTAAGTAGGCAATAAAGCTTGCCTAAGCAATCTGTCAGATACTTTACTAATTATGTGGCCTTTTTACTTGTATCCTGTATTCCCATTAATGATCAAAATATAATGAACTGCAGATGGTATTGAACCAGTGCCCTGTTTCAGTCTGAATCTCTGAGCATAATAGACACAGTACCCTTCAGAGGTGACAGAGGAATCATCAAGGAAAAAAGCATGTCTTTGACTTGTAGTGCCCTATTGTTTTATTTTTTCTCTGTTAGGTATTTTTCTTCTTGACAATTGCTGCAAAGATATTTCTGTGAATGGAAACCACCTTTTTGTTTCTTTCTACGAATATCATGTACAAAATGTTACCCGTGGCTGAGTTGGTGGAACATAATGCTAGAAAATGGTCATAAAGTCCTAACTGATGGTCAGTACTGCATTTGATATGGAGTGCTGAACTGTCAGGAATATAGTCTTCAAGATGAGTTGTTCTATTTTCACTCGTGGGACATGGGGATCGCTGGCTGGATTTCTCACCCCTAATGGTCTTTAAGAAGGTGATAGTGAGCTGCCTCCTTGAACCGTTGCAGTCAATGTGCTGGAGGTAGATCCACGATGCCGAGAGGCAGGGACTTCTAGGATTTTGACCCATTGATACTGAAGGAACAGAAGTAGACTTCCAAATCAGGGTGGTGAATTCCTTGGAGGGGAACTCAAAGGTGGTACCATTCCCCTGTATCTGCTACCCTTGTCCTTCTAGTTGGAAGTGGTTGTAGGTTTGAAAGATGCTGCCTAAGGAGCCTTGGTGAATTACTGCAGTGCATCTTGTATATGATACACACTGCTGCTACTGAGCATTGGTAGTAGAGAGAGTGAATGCTTGTGGATGGCAATCAGGTGAACTGCTTTATCCTGGATGATGTCAAAGTTCTTAGGTGTTGTAGGACCTGCAGTTATCCAGGCAAACATGTTGAAAAAAGATTAAGTCTGACCCATAGGTGGACATAAAATATCCCAGGACAGTTATCGCAAAAGGGAGCAGGTGAATATTCCTGTTGTCCTTGTCAATATTTATTCCGAGAACTAATTATCCAATATTGTTCACATAAGTGTATGGAAGAGCTTGTGTTTGTGAACCACAAATTTTGCTGTGCCATTGGGATGTCTAGAAATTGTGAAGTGCTATATATGGAGCTCTTTTTTCGATTTAAAATTTTTTAGTTTTTCCATGGTTTATCATCCAGAGTTCCATGTTTAGAGCATCTGTGGTTAGCTCTAAAACAAACCAAAATCCCAGGTGGGTTTTTGAATCAAAACTACACTTAAAATTCCACACTTAATTTTTTATGTCGCACCTCATGATGTATTTTGAAATGGGAGGGGTATTTAATTGGGCAACATGGTAGGTTGCCTTAACCCCTCTGTACCAGAATTAACTTGAGGCACGAAAGCCCATAGTTGGACTTCCTGTCCTGTCACCAATTGAGGCTTCAAGTAGACAATTAATGCCAACAAATATCCAACAAAACCCCTTCTGTCATAACTCACCAGTGGGCTAAGTTGCTCCTCAATCCTGGGCCTCAGCCACAGTCAGAACCTCTCAAGTGGCACTGTAGTTCAAAAGAACTGCCAGCCTCTGGCCAGGTGCTCTCAGTTAGCAGAATTTTCTCCCTGGGGTATTTGATCCATGGAAAAGCCTGCTGTTGGCTAGAGTGATGCTTAATATTGCCAGGGTTTCCCAGAGGAGGCAATGCTAGCTTTTTGCAAAGTCTCCATAAAATCTATAATAAAATCAGATTAGGCTGTCAATAAAAAAATATTTTGGATGTTTTGTTTATAAACATTGCTAAACTTGCTGAACATTGCAGACAGTTGATAGGTATCTTATTGTATTAGTGATGAGTCATCTTTTGAATAGTGTTTTTGAATTTGTATATTAGTTAAGTCTTTACAGATTAATACTTTCTGGTGACAATGTCATGTATTCATAAATACTTTATACTTTATGGCTTTGTGAAATGCTTTGGCTCATTAGGAAAAGTAGTGGACAGGTGACCAATACTTTGGGCAAGGAGGAAGATTTTGAGGAGGGGCAAATGAGAGAATTCCAGATGTTGTAGCCTAACAGGTGAAGTCAGCCATTTTGCTAAAGTGACTAAAATTGGGGATATATAAGAGATGAATTAGAGGAGCACAAATGGGAGGTTACAAAGTTAAGGAATGGTGAGACCAATAAGAGAATTGAAACAAGTTAGAATTTTAACATCAAGGTGCTGCTGGGCCAAGACATAACGAGCTAATAATGGTCAGGAACACAAGTGGGCGTTTATATAAATGCAAGTTTGTTCATTCTTATTACAAACAATTAATGTCTTGCTCTCATCCATTTCATGAAATTCGCCAGTTATGTAACGTGATAACTGAAATTCCTCATCCTTGGTATTTGGAGAGATGAGAGGAGCTACAATAGTTGCCCACCTGCAGAAATGTTTGCTGACGACGTAGTGGAGGTATTCAAAATCATCAGTAGTTTAGAGGCAGAGTCGTAGACGTTATGTACGTGGACTTTAGTAAAACCTTCAAGGTTCTACATGGTAAACTGATAAATAAGGTTAATCACATGAGGTCAAAGGAGAGCTAACCACTTGCATACTAAATTGGTTTGGTAGTAGGAAACAGAGGGTTGTGGTAGAGGGTGTTTGTTCAGACTGGAGGCCTGTAAACAGCGGTGTGCTGCAAAGATTGGTGCTGGGTCCTCTCTTTATTTTATATAAAATAATGTCGATGAGGTTATCTGCAGCATGATTAGTACGTTTGTGGCTGACACCAAAATTATAGTGAATGGCGAAGAAGGTAAGAGTACAACAGGATTTGATCAACTGGGCCAGTGGGCCAAGAAATGACAGATGGGGTTTAATTCTGATAAATGTGAGGTGTTGCAATTTGGTAAGACAAATCAGGACAGGACTTAGACAGTTAATGGTAGGGCCCTGTGGAATGTTGTCAGAAAGAAAGACCTAGGGATGCAGGTACATAGTTCTTTGAAAGTGGCTTTATAGGTAGAAATGGTGGTGAGCACATTGTTTGGCATGCTTACCTTCATCATCAGAGCATAGGAGTTGAGTTGTCATGTTATGGTTGTACAAGACGTTGGTAAGGCCACATTTGGAGTATTCTATTCAATTCTGGTCACCCTGTTATAGGGGGATATTACCAAGACTGGAGGGTTTGGATTATAAGGAGAGGCTGGATAGGCTGGGCTTCTTTCCCTGGAGCAGAGGAGGCTAAGTGCTGAGATATTTGTATCGTTGATGGTCACAGGTGAGGTGCCAGAAGACTGGAGATTGGCTAATGTGGTGCCACTGTTTAAGAAAGGTGGTAAGGACAAGCCAGTAGACCAGTGAGCCTGATATCGGTGATGGGCAAGTTGTTGGAGGGAATCTGAGGGACAGGATGTACACATATTTGGAAAGGCAAGGACTGATTGGTGATGGTCAACATGGCTTTGTGCATGGGAAATTACATCTCGTGAACTTGATTGAGTTTTTTGAAGAAGTAACAAAGAGGATGATGAGGGCAGAGTGGTAGATGTGATCTATATGGACTTCAATAAGGCATTCAACGTTCCCCATGGGAGACTGGTTAATAAGTTTGTATCTCAGAATACAGAGAGAACTAGCCTTTTGGAAACAGAACTGGCTCAAAAGCAGAAGACAGAGGGTGGTGGTGGAGGGTTGTATTTCAGACTGGTGGACGATTTGAGCTACAGGAAGAGGCTGAACATGCTGAGGTTGTTTTCCCTGGAGTGTTGGAGGCTGAGGGGTGACCTTAAGGGTTTATAAAATTATGAGGGGTATGAATAGGATAAATAGACAAAGTCTTTTCCCTGGGGTGGGGGAGTCCAGAACTAGAGGGCATAGGTTTAGGGTGAGAGGGGAAAGATATAAAAGGGACCTGAGGGGCAGCTTTTTCATGCGGAGGGTGGTATGTGTATGGAATGAAATGGTAGAGGAAGTTGTGGAGGCTGGTATAATTGCGACATTTAAGAGGCATTTGGATAAGTATATGAATAGGAAGGGTTTGGAGAGATATGGGCCATGTGCTGACAGGTGGGACTAGATTGGGTTGGGATATCTGGTCGGCGTGGACATGTTGGACCAAAGGGTCTGTTTCCTTGCTGTACATCTCTATCACTCTATGTTGACCTTTTAGAGGTCAATGAAATAATGACGGACAATGGGTAAGGTGAATAGCCAACATATTTTCCTAGGGTATGGGAGGGCATAGGTTTAAGATGAGGAAGGAAAGATTTAAAGGGAACCTAAGGGACAATGTTTCACCCTGTTTGGTGTGTTTATGGAACATGCTGTCAGAAAAAGTGGTAGAGGCAAGTACAATTATAACTTTGAAAAGACATTTGGACAGGTACATGGATAGGGACGGTTTAGAGGGATGTGAGCCAAGCGCACGGAAATGGGGCTAGTTCAATTTAGGCTACCTCATCGACATGGACGAGTTGGACCAAAGGGTCTGTTTAAGTGTTGTGAGACCCTACAATAAGAGTAAATAGAAAGAAACTGTTACCATTGACAGAGGGTTCAATAATTAAATGACAGAGATTTAAGATGTTTGGCAAAAATTATTGTGAATACGATGAGTTTTTATTAGAATGCCTTGCTCAAGGCATAGGAACAAGATTCAATCGTAATTTTCAAAGAGAAGGATATATATATTTAGAAAAGAAATGTTTCAGAATTGTGGGAAATGAACAGGGCTATGGGACTGATTGATAGCTCTTTCGCAGGATGGCCCAGTGAACTGAATAGCTTCCTCGTGTTGTGATGAGTTTCTGTGTTTCAACCTAGGGTAAATGGAAGTTGTTGCAGTTATTTTGCAAAGAACAGAACTCTTGTGATTGTTCTAATTTAATTTGATAGGATTTTTTGAGTTTTGTGTACAAGTCTGTAAACAGGAACTCACAAGATGTGTCCTGTGAATTTTGTAAAGTTAAACAAAGTAACACTCCACAGCACCCCCAAGTCATGGGAAAAAGTTTTAGGTACGGATTTCAGTCCAATCATTTGATTTTTATTAGGTTGGAATGTCTAATTCAATGCAAGCAGTGTCCTTTTAACACAATAAACTGCATTGCTGTTCAGTGATGACCATGAAAGCCTATCAAATGACCTGCAGACTTCTGTTCAGTCAGCAAATAGTAAGCAAACAATACCCTCACAACTGGCTTGTAACGTAGAATGTTAAATGGTAATATTGGAAGTAATATCAAATCACACTATTATTTGTGTGTGGTGGGAATGACTCCCTGTATGCCAAGAGTTGCATTACATAGTCAATCGTTGCATTACTCAGACAAGTTTCTACAGCACTCACCTCTGATTGAGGCTGCCAAGCTAAAAGCTGCAGGCTTTGCACTTCCCAGATTCAGTTGGACCTTGAAAGTGCTTCTTTACTGTCACTAAAGATTGCTTCTCATCACTAACCACATGAATAGAGCAATAACAAGTCTTTTCTCGAGGGAGAATGGGAATTCTGCTCTTGATTAGACTAACCTTCCTTCTGCTAGATTGAGACATATACTGGATTATTTTGAAACCCAGCATCCAACAATAACGTGCCAGATGCTTTATGTTCACACCAACAACTTGGGCTCTTGTTTCAGTCTGGTGCTGATTTGAGGTTGAATGAAGATATCAGCTAGGTTTTCAGATGTTCACAGACAAACTATTTAGAATCACCATTTTTGAGCTGCTTTCTCTTCCTCACTTGATTTTCTGCACCATTTTTGGCATTCTAGTTTTCTGCATTATTTGCTGATTTGCTCATTCTTTGTCTGGCTTCCTGTGGTTTATTTCATGCCTGGACCCAATTGTGCTTTGTTCCTATTACTCCAACATAACAGTGCGAAAGCTAGTGCTTCCAAATAAACCTGTTGGACTATAATCTGGTGTTGTGTGATTTCTAACTTTATACACCCCAGTTCAACACCGGCATCTCCAAATCATGACCTCAGATGAAGAATTCCATCCTTGTGTTTGAATTCTTCCATCTCCTTGTTCTTTGCTATCTCATGAACCTCTAATCCTGCAGTATCTGAACTCTCGAGTTCTCTGGTTCTGGCCTCTTGTGCTCCTTGCCTCAAGACAAGTAGCCATTGACTTCTGCCATCCATGCTGTATGATCTGGAATTCTTTCTCTGATCATCTGGACCAGTCCTCTTCTCTTTATATTTAAAACCCATCTGTTTGACCACATTTTGGATTCATTCCTAATCTGTCTTCCCTTGGCTTAACATTTTTTTTCTTTACCTTTGCTTTCAAATGCAAGTTTTGTTACAGTTTTTTGTGTCATTGGGTTAAGTAGGTTATAAATACAAGAAAAGAATCTTAACATCTCAAGAGAGTTTGCAGAATACATCTTCATGGATTTCCTGTTGTGTTTTGAGCTTGTGTGAATAGGAATGTAGAATCTTTGTGCAAATTTGTTAAAGTGCCACTCTTGAGCTCCTTTGTGGTTAATTATCAGTCCAGGTGGGGGGAGTGTGTCTGTCAGGGTAAGGGTATATGTATTGAAATACAATTGTATGAACACTATTTTAAGCTTTAGCAACTTGCATATAGATAACAACTTGACCATAAAATTTCTTAAGGCACTTAGGTGATGTCAATGCTTGATCAGCAAGATAGACCAGGAGAAGATTAGAAGTAGAGATCTCAGATTTGAAACCAGAATAAGAATTTTGTTCAGGAGCCAATATCTTGCATCGACCGTGATTGATGGGCACTTGGTGTTAGTTGGGAGATGGGAATTATTTTGGATGAATTTAAGTTGATGAGAGATATAAAGTAGCCCTAAAAATATACAAGGGCAGCGGGTTCATACAAATCTGAAAGTCTGCAAATCATTTGGGGAAAATTCGCTCCCAGGAATGACCAGAATGGGAGGGAAGTGAGGAACTGCTGCTGCAATCACTGGTTGGATCTTTTTCTGTTTGCCACTGAGCCTATCAGCAGCAAGCAAGGATGAGATGTGCTGATAGTGAAGGAGTCATTGGGGTGTTGGAGCTGGGTCATCCATGCAGTTGTGGTGATCCTGAAGTTAAAGCGAGTAAGTTATTTAGAAAAGGCAAGCATGAGCAAATCAGAGAACAAGGTAACTCTGAAGAGTTAAACTGCTTTTATTTCTATGCAAGGGGTGTTACAGATAAGGCCGATAAAAGTGTGACTGGGATTATTACAGAAACATGGCTGAGGAAAGGACAGGACTAGCAGCTCAATGTTCTGGGGTTTCAATACTATTAGAAGGATAGAAAGGCAGACAAAAAAATGAGGGGGAGTGGTGTTTTTGATTAAGGAAACATTACCGCTGTACTTTATGAAGATATTTCTGAGTTAAACACATATAGCTTCATTGGACAATCCCTCAGAAAGAAGGGGATAATCAGAATTATTGATGATTGTTAGAATTAAAGACTGATAAATCTTCAGAGCCCAATAATCTACATCCCAAGATACTTAAGCAAGTGGTCCTAAAAATAGTGCATGCATTGTTGCATTGTATTTTAAGGTTTTGTAGATTCTCAAACAGTTCCTATGGATTGAAGGGCAGCAAATGTAACCTCGCTATTTTTTAAAAAAAAAAAAGGAGGTTGAGAAAAATTACAGAATTGTAGACCAGTTCGCCTGATGTCAGTAGTGGGGAAAATGCTGGAATCCATTATAACAGATTTAATAGCAGTAATGGGGAAAACAATGACAGGATCAAAGTGAGTCAACATGGATTTACAAAAGGGAAATGATGCTTTACAAATCTGCTGGAATGTTTTAAGAATGTAACTAGTAGACTCAATAAAGGGGAGCCAGTGGTTGTGATTTACTCAGACTTTCAGAAGGCTTATGATAAGCCCCCACATAAGTGATTAACAAGTGAAATTTAAGTGCATGGGTTTGGCGTTATTGTATTGAGAAGGATAGAGAATTGATTTGCACACAGAAAACAAGGTAGAAGTAAATGAGTCTTTACATGGCAGCTAGTGACTAGTGAGGTATCACAAGAATCAGTGCTTGGACCCAGCTATAATAACTTAGATGAAGAAACTAAATGTAATATATCCAAGTTTGCAGATGGCACAAAACTGAACGGGAAGGTGAGCTGTCAGCAGGATATAGAAATGCTTCAGTGTGATTTGGACAAATTGAGTGAGTGGGCAAGTGAGTGGCAGAAGAAGTATAATGTGGAATTATCTGCCTTTGTAGCAAAAACAGGAAGGCAATGTTTTATCTGAATGGCAGTAGATTTGGCAAGGGGGTAAGTGAAACAAAACCTGGGAGATCTTGTACATCAGTCACTGGAAGTAAGCATACAGGGGCAGCAGGCAGTTGTTCTGTTGGCCTTCATAGCAAAAGGACTTGAGCACAAGAACAAGGATATCTTGCTGCAATTGTACAGGGCTTTGGTCAAATCACACCTGGAGTATTATGTGCAATTTTGGTCTCCTTCCCTGTTTGCAATGGGAGTGTAGTGATGGTTTACCAGATTGATTCCTGGGACGGCAGGGCGACGTGCCAAGAGATAGTGGATCAGTTAGGATTAAATTCTCTGGAATTTAGAAGAATGAAACTCCTACAATTCTAACAGGACTGGATGGGTAAACGCAGGGAGGATATTCCTGATGACCAACAAGTCCAGAACCTGGGGTCACAATTTAAAATTAGTGGGTTGGCTATTTAGGACTGAAATGAAAAGAAATCTCTTCACCGAGTGGTAAACCTGTGGAATTCTCTGCCACAGAAAGCAGTTAAGGCCAAAACATTGACAGTTTTCAAGAAGGAGATAGATATAGTTTTTAGGGCTAAAGAGTATAGGGTGAAAGCAGGAATAGGGTGCTGAGTTTGATGATCAGCTATGATATTATTAAACTCTAAGGGCTGAATGGACTACTCTTATTTTCTATGTTCCTATGACCTCATCAATCTGCAGCAGCTGTGTTTTGGGTGATGTCTTTTTGTGTGCTCGAAGTATCTTTTCTTTTGAAAAGAACTTGTGCTAACATACGCCTATTATTGTGTATTAATTTTAAAACTGAGGTATCTAGGAATTTATTACATTTTACATTTTCTGGTTTAATGAGGTTGATAATTATTGAAAATATTGATGAATTCTTTGAATTCTGCTTCTGAGGGTTCAACAATTCTATATGTTTGACACAAATACCTGCTTCATAGGTATGTGATAACATCTCTAAATAGTGTTATTAGAAAATGTCTTTATACGAACATACTAATTATGAGCAGAGATAGGCCATTTAGCACCTCAAGTCTGCTCTGTCATTTGGTTCGATCGTGGTTGATCTAGTTACTCCAGATTCCCATCTACACCCAACAATGTATCACCATTTGTTTATCAATAATCTGAAAGTATGTTTCAAATCAAAAAGTTAGCCTCAAGAGGAGACCCTTGGTTGGGGAGTGGATGGTGTATGGAATAATTATTTTATTAGGAGAAAGTGAGGACTGCAGATGCTGGAGACCAGAGTTGAAAAATGTGGTGCTGGAAAAACACAGCAGGCCAGACAGCATCCGAGGAGCAGGAGAATTGACGTTTCGGGCATAAGCCCTTCTTCAGGAATGAAGGCTTCCTGAAGAAAGGCTTATGCCCAAAACGTCGATTTTCCTCTGATATTGTCTGGCCTGCTGTGTTTTTCCAGCACATTTTTCAGCAATAATTATTTTATGCCTTGGTCCAAGGTAGGAAGCCTGTCAAATTTAAGAGGTTCATCCCAAGGTCAATTAGAATACCATATTTGGTAACTGTCTGGAGTCCGTTCTGGGGGAAAGGATTATGTGGTGGGCAACCAAAGATTATGGCGATACTTAATGAAATACCGTAGTCTCCATCTCATTAGAAAAGTTGATATTGCGTCCCGCAGCTATTTAACACTGGGAACTGTGTGAATTTGTTTGACATAAGACTTCAACCCTGATCAAGAGGAAATCCCACTTTATGGAGATGGTAGTTAGTAAGCTAATGAGTCTGAAGACCTAGCCGTGCCACTAGGATTGTTTGCTCTCAACCATGTTACACCAAGGAGCCCAGATAAGTTTGGGGTGTCTTTGAGTGCACGTTAGTAGGCACCAGTTAGGAATGATTTTAGAGACCAGAATAGTTTGTTAGGGAGCTGCAGGGTTTTCTATTGAGAGATTGCCTTTGGGCCTAAATATGGCTCCTCAAAGATTCCAGTTGCCCTCACAAACTGCTGAGTTTCTCGACTGCTGTGGGCCTTTTCTGTGACTGGTACAGAAAAGATTACAGATTCTAGTCAACATGTGTGGTGGTGGTGGTGTTACACATTTCTGAAGTAAGTAGGACTTAAACTGGGCCTTCTGGCTCAGAAGGACACTACCACTGAGCCACACGAGTCACCGTCACAAACTCCCTCCACTGGGAAAACACTGGCAGTAGAATGAGGCCCTTAAGTGGACAATAATTGACCACCCGACAGCCTTAATAGGCTTGAGGAGTGGCTTCCTTGGCATTGCCTCTGTTTAATTTCTGAAGACTTAAGGACGGGTGTGAAGGTGGTGGAAATGGCACTCATTGGATTTTATGTGCTACACTACCTTCATACCACCAAGATGGGAGAATGTATGTGGCCCGTTGGTCTCAGTATCCCTAATACTTAATTGGAGACTTCTTTTTTCTTATTAATTTGAAATATGGGTATTGCTGGCTGAGTCCAGCAGCACTTATTGCCCACCCTTAATTGCCTTTGAGAAAGTGGTTGCGAAGTGCCGTCTGAATCACTGCAGTCCATTTGCTGTAGGTAGATCCACAATGCTGTTAGAGAGGGAATTCCAGTAGTACTGAAGGAATAACAATATATTTCCAAATCTGGATGGTGATTGGCTTGGAGAGGTCACCCAATAAACACAATGTTTATTGTTTATGACTCTATTAGAGTGAGATGGATGTACGTGAGTTCAAAATGATGAGCCACACATCACACTTGCCATTTTATGGCAGCCTTATGTTCATAATCTTAACTTTTAACATTTTTTATCAGTTTAAATTGCATTTACTTCCAACAGTGCAGTAATTACAATCACATATTGGAAGAACAGTTATTCCTCTTTTAGCCTGGTTTGTTATTGAAACCTTTTATTCTGTGTTTTCAACTGAAAGCATATTTAAAGGGATAGAAATTAGCATAAAAGTATTTTTTTGTGTGGTATAGCAAGTTAGTGATTTTGACAGTGAGCTTTGAACCCAGAGGCCATGATTTCCATTCCCGCCACTGTAAATTGTAAAGTTGAATTCATTAATTCTTTGTAGATGGCAGTAGGAACATTTAGCATGAAGCTGTCACATCATTATATAAACCCATTTGGTTCACAACTTTCCTTCAGGGAGGGGTTTGCTATCCTTACCAGGAATGCCTACTTGTGATTGTGGACCCATTTTTTCCGGATCTGCTGAGTTTCTCTAGCAATTTCAGTCTTAGCTTCAGGTTTTTATGACAATTGATAGAGACATGCTCACCATTAGTGATACCACCATTTTATTCCAGATTTATTTAACAGAATTAAAATGTAGGATTTGAACTCTTATCTGTTCATTAGCTTAGGCCTTTAGATTTATAATTCAGTACATAAATAGTATGGTATGGTTCCCATAACATAACTGATATGACCAATGTGTGGGGGAGGAAAAACCCCAAAGAACCGGATGCTGGCAATCCGAAACAAAAACAGAACTTGTTGCAAAAGCTCAGCAGGTCTAGCAGCATCTGTGGAAAGAAAACCGAGTTAATGTTTCGCATTCTGGAAAAGGGTCACTGAACCTGAAACTTTGCTTTCTCTCTATAGATGTTACCAGACCTGCTGAGTTTTCACAGTAATTTTGTTTTTGTGCCCTATAAGTGACTCCAGTCCTGCACCAGTTGCTTTTTAACTGCCCTTTGAAATGGCCATGTCATTCGCACCCATTCTCTGGGCAATTAGGTGTAGGCAATAAATGGCAATGGTACCCATATCTCACAGGTGAATGAAAAATATGATATTGTCAAAGGTTGCAAGATACAGTTTTAGTCATTTGGAAGGCTGGTGGTGCAGGAAAATGCCATGGATTTCTTTTATTATTTTTATTTTGAAACGATTTTTTGAAGCTATGCGATTCTTGTGCTTTTTACCTTGTGATCCCGTAACTGTCAAAATTTTAATGGATTTCATGAGTTATTGCCCATTCTGGTGCTACCGTCCTAATTAAAAGTCTGATTTACAGTGTTTTTCTTCTGTCGCACTACTTTAAATTCAGGTGGAGTAGCTGTGCAGCAAATCTTGTCAGTACTGCAGTGTAAGATGTGAATTAGAGTTCACGAACGCAACTCTGCATTATTGCCCTTCTTCCCTGCTCTCTTTGCCCTGCTTCTCTTGCCTCTACTGCCAATGTTGAAGAATCTTAAATTCGTTCTGGAAAAGTGGTGCACCTTGTTACTGTAAGAAAGCAAGAACTGTACTCTGAAATATGTAATCTTTGCAACCCAGAAATAGACCATTCCACCTAACTGATCCAATTTCAGACTGCAAACAGCCCTCCACCCAGCTTCATCCATTGAGATAAAGTTATTCCATTCCTTTATCCTTCATCTGTCACTGATCACTACAGAATTCTAACATTTTCTGAACTTGGAGTCTCAAGTCCCACTTGCTCCAGAAGTGTGCGATTTCATTACTGAATGGGTTAATTAGAAAATATATTAAATTATGCAAACTTCCTAATTATGAGCAGATAAGGTAAATTGACAAGGTCTTTTCCCTGGTTAAAAATCACACAACACCAGGTTATAGTCCCACAGGTTTAATTCTAAGCACACTAGCTTTTGGAGCATGAAGGAGCAGCGCTCCAAAAGCTAGTGTGCTTCCAATTAAACCTGTTGGACTATAACCTGGTATTGTGTGATTTTTAACTTTGTACGCCCTAGTGCAACACCAGCATCTCCAAATCATCTTTTCCCTGGGGGTGGGAGTTAACTAGAGGGCATAGGTTTAGGGTGAAAGGGGAAAGATTTAACTGGCAACGTTTTCACACAGAGGGTGATTCGTGTATGGTGTGAGCTGCCAGAGGAAGTGGAGGCTGGTACAATTACAGCATTGAAAGGGCATCTGGATGGGTATATGAATAGGAAGGGTTTGGAGGGATGTGGGCCGGGTGCTGGCAGGTGGGACTAGATTGGGTTTGGGATATCTGGTCAGCATGGACAGGTTGGACCGAAGGTCTGTTTCTGTGCTGTACATCTCTATGACTCTAGATCAAACATAGATAAAGAAACCACCTGCTCGTTACCACCTCTGTATTCCCGTCAGCTAATAAATCAATACAATCCTCCATGTTGAACATCACTTGAAAGAAGCATTGAGGATAGCAAAAGTGCAAAATGTCCTCTGGTTCGGTATCTCCTCTATCCATTACCAAGACTGGCTCACTGGCACCACTACTAACTGAGATGGATGTGTCCTAAATAACATAGCTTTTACTCTGAAGCTGTAGTGAGGGAACCAACGAGAGGGAGAAATCTACTTCACCTTTTTCTCACCAATCTGCCTGTTGCTGATGCATCTATACGTTATGGTATCTGTGTGAGTGGCCACTGCACATCCCTTGTGAAAACCGATCCATCTTTGAGGGTATCCTGCATTGCATTACGTGGCACTCCATATTACTAAATGGGACAGATTTCAAAAGGTGTAACAGTTCAAAATTGGTTATCCTTGAGTTGCTGTGGGCCATCTGCTTACCTTACTTATCGAATACCTTACTGAAGTCCATATAGAACATGTCCACCACTCTGCCCTCAAAAATCCTCTTTGTTACTCCTTCAAAATACTCAATCAAGTTTTTGAGACATTTCCCAAGCACAAAGCCATGTTGACCATCCCTGATGCCTTTCCAAGTACATGTAAATCCTGTCCCTCAGGACTCCTCCTCCTCTCCCCCCCCCCCCCCCCAGCAACTTGCCCAAATAGCAGATGGAGTTTAATTTAGGTAAATGCGAGGTACTGCATTTTGGAAAAGCAAATCAGAGCAGGACTTGTACACTTAATGGGGGAATGACCTAGGCAGTGTTGCTGAACAAAGAGACCTTGGAGACCAGGTTCATAACTCCTTGAAAATAAAGTCGCAGGTAAGGTAGGGTAGTGAAGAAGGTGTTTGGTATGCTTTTCTTTATTGGTAAGAGTATTGAGTATAGGACTTGGGAAGTCATGTGGCTGTACAGGATGTTGGTTAGGCCTTACTTGGAATATTTCGTGCAATTCTGATCTCCTTCCTAATGGAAGGATGTTGTGAAACTTGAAAGGGTTCAGAAAAGATTAACAAGGATGTTGCCAGGGTCAGAGGATTTGGGTTATAGGGAGAGGCTGGGGCTGTTTTCCCTGGAGCATCGGAGGTTGAGGGGTGACCTTTTAGAGGTTAATAAAATCATGAGGGGCATGGGTAGGATAAATAGACAAGGTCTTTTCCCTCGGTTGTGGGAGTCCAGAACTAGAGGGCATATGTTCAGAGTGAGAGGGGGAAGATATAAAAGAGGCCTAAGGGGCAGCGTTTTCACACACTGTGGTGTGTGTATGGAATGAGCTGCCAGAGGAAGTGGTGGAGGCTGGTACAACTGCAACATTTAAAAGGCATCTGGGTGGGTGTATGAATAAGAAGGGTTTAGAGGGATGCAGGCCAAGTGCTGGCAAATGGGACTAGATTAGTTTGGGATATCTGGTCAGCATGGATGAGTTGGACTGAAGGTACTGTTTCCCTGCTGTATATCTCTATGACTCTATGGCACAATCAAGGAGTCCTAGATGACCGACATAAACAGGAGTGTCGGGGGTTCTACTCCCTCTTTACACGGCTCTTGAGAAAGCTGGGTTTGGTGTTATGTACTATGCACGTGTAAATAAAGGGTGATTTGGGGAGGGTGTACCGACCCTTAATGGAATCATTTCAGCTGTACGAGCATCGGTGGTGGAGGGAGTGGACACTTGTGGATGCAGTGCCAATTAAACAAGTTGCTTTGTCCTGGATAATGTCAAGCTTCTTGAACAGTGTAGCTCCAACGACACTCCAGGCAACTGGGAAATATTCAATCACAGTCCTGACTTGTGTTTTGTTATTGGTGGACAGGCTCTGGGGAGTCAGGAAGTGAATTACTTACCTCACTATTCCTAGACTCTTCACCATAAATGGTCCTGTCCTCTCGGGTTTGCCCCTCACCTGAGGTAACCCTCAGGTTAAACTCATCATTGGTCCCCTCTGTCTCATGAGAGAGCAATCTGTGGGACTCTGGCAACTTTGCCTTTATTTTGGTACCAGTAGAGAGTACTTTTGAATGAAAAATTGTGGATTTGTTTGTGAATGAATTGATTTGAAGATTGTAAGTTCATCCATTATGCTGGGAAGGAAGATGTAAGGGTTTCTTGAATCTCCAGACCTGTGAAATCACTTAGCAGTATTTCTTTAGGGATCCTGCCAGCTTGAGAGAGCTTCCTTAAGGGTGAGTACAGTATTGCAGTAATTGTGTTTTCATTTTAATCATGATTTGGAGATGCCGATATTGGACTGAGGTGTGCATGGTTTAAAAATCACAGAACACCAGGTTTAGTCCAACAGGTTTAATTGGAAGCACTAGCTTTCAGAACACTGCTTCAGGTAGTTGTGGAGTATATCATAGAAGTCTTTTTGAGTGTTCTTGTACCTGTCTTCACAGTGGAGTATGAAGTTTGTAAAAATGGCACCTGTCCTAGCATATGACAGCATAAATGGCTTTTCTTAATGCTATGAATGTTTTGATATATATTTTGTTATTGCTTTTATTTCAGTTTTGTTTGGCTTCATTTC
Source organism: Chiloscyllium punctatum (assembly GCF_047496795.1). Classification (NCBI taxonomy): domain Eukaryota; kingdom Metazoa; phylum Chordata; class Chondrichthyes; order Orectolobiformes; family Hemiscylliidae; genus Chiloscyllium; species Chiloscyllium punctatum. The sequence goes on from NW_027310287.1 coordinate 25,151, forward strand.
AGCTTTTTGTTTACTTTTTGATTCCTTACAGATGAGCACCATGCCAGGATTGCCCACTCGGTCTTGTTTTTATGACATTGACATTGATTCAGACACGGAGCAAATCAGTGGATTGTTCTAAAGGTATCACTCTTTGAAGTATTGCTTTTCTCTCTCTCCTTGCCAGACTGACAAAATATTCTGCTTTGTATTTAAAAACCTTGAAGTACTACAGATTTTACTTCTCTTACCTTAAGTTTAGAGATAGAGATTTTTGTAAAGTTAAAATTAAAGAGAATGGAGGTGGGATACAGTTTGACCATGATTTAGTTGAATTGCTGAGCAGACTGGAGGTCAAAAATGGCCTTTTCCCCAGTCTATAATCCAGACATGAGAGGCAACTTTCTAATAGCTGACTGCATCATCTGCTATAACAGAAAATAACCCCTACTTCAGTTATAATTGGTAGTAGCAGTTAGCAAGCCTGAAGAATTGTGGAACGTGAGGGAAAATGATACATTTAAAAATCTCCAATTTTACATAGTGTTGTACTGTTTGCAATTCTCACAACCCTGCAAGATTTATTGCAGATCATTCATATTCTGGCTCTTCTTTCTTATCCCTTATTAGAGCCATGAGAACAGATCTTTCAGTCCAACTTTGTTCATGCCAACCAAGTTTCCCAAACTAAACTAGTTCCATTTACCTGCACTTGGCCCATATCCCTCTAAACCTTTAGTATTCATGTACCTGTCCACAATTGTAGAATACAGTTCTGATTTATGTTAGAATGTAAATTTTTATCCAATCAATTGCATTGCAGTATAGAAATTTGTACGTACAGATTTGGAGCGATGTTTGTTGTGAAACATAGGATAAGACTGGTGGGTACTGCAGCAGACTCTTGCATCCCATGGATTTGTCCCTGTTGGCTTCTGTTTTTTAAAGTGTGCATCGTGTTCCTGTCATTTGCCTTGAAAATTTGAACTCCTCTCCATCACGATTGAAAGGAAAAGATGGGTGTGATTACCAGACCAGTTTTTGCTGATCAGGTTATCATTACCTGTAACTATCACTGATTCAGGAAAAGGTTAAAAATCACACAACACCAGGTTATAGTCCAACATGTTTAATTGGAAGCACCTGATGAAGGAGCGTCACTCCGAAAGCTAGTGTGCTTCCAATTAAACCTGTTGGACTATAACCTGATGTTGTGTGATTTTTAACTCTGTACACCCCAGTCCAACACCGGCATCTCCAAATCATGATTCAGGAAAGGGTAATTATGAATATGATAGATTTCAAAATTGAGTGTGCAGAGCAAGATATTGATAAGTAGCAGGAAAATGAAAAGGGGAATGAGCTTGCATTTATATAATTTTAGGAGGTCTTGAAGTGCTCTCAAGCTCATTGAATAAGTTTAATTACAATCATTGTTGTGCTATAGGGAACACAGCAGCCAATTTATACACCTCCATTTATACACTTCAATAACAATGAGGTAATGACCAGGCCATTACTTAGTGGTGTTAGTTGAGAGATGTATATCAACCAGATGATCAAAGAAAAGGTTTCTTGCTTTTTTTTGAAAGAATGCCAGACAGTATTAACAATAGTTTAGGGTAGGTTAACTGCAGAAAATATAATTACGTGTTTTCATTTGTATTGTAACTTTTTGCAGTTGTGCTCACCAGGGCAGTCACAGTTTGCCATGTTTTTGTCTGTTATGTGTAATGTAAAATCTAGTTGAGTTAAAGGCAAGTTCAAGGTTGAGCTTGTGTTCCACCACAGAACATATATTTGCATGAAGAAATTCAATCCTGGTTGGACCTGATGTTGGTTTCAATCAGTTATTTCAGTCTCAGCTCAGTGGTAAAGCTCTCATGTGAAAGATGGTGATTTGAAGCCTGGCTCTAATTACTTGAGCACAAAATGCAAGCTGGCACTCCCATGCAACCATTCTGATTGTGTAATGTGGAAGGTATCTGCTTCTTTAAGACACTCCTTAAAACTTCCTATTTTAGTCATCTGTCCTAATACTTCACTCCATTCCAATGTTTTGTTTGATAACTCTTGTACACCTTTACTACATTAAAGAAGCTATGTAAATACATGTTATTTTTGTTTAGATCAGAGTGGTGCTGGAATGTTATTTTTGTTGTCCACCACTGCCAGTTGTATCAAGCAGATGCCCCCCAATTAGGAGTTTGAGAGTCAGTTAATAGCTATTGTGTGTGAACCTGAGTCTTTGTTACACAAAAGTCCAGAGTGCAATCGATGAACAGGCACATGGTATCCTATTCAATGTGGAAGAGGAGGAGGAGGAGAGGAATGGTTTATAAAATGCCCGTTAAATTGTATCTTGCTAGCTTCATTTTCTTTGTCTTTTAGATTGCCCAGAAATATCTTGTCCTATTTCCTGAATTGAACAAACGTAATCTGATTGCATCTTAAAGAATCTTTGGGAAAATAATGGACTCAAGGTTCCCTCAACCTCTCCTGAGAGATTCTGAGGAGTGTAACCAGTTCATGTGATTCTTTATTTCCTCGATTGATCCACTTTGTGTGCTTGATAGATTAAATCCAGATTTTGAAACCTACCCAATGGATCTATTGAATTTTATACAATTTTTTCAGCAATTGTTAGAAGTATTTAATTTTTTAAACAATTAATATTAAATGACTTGTTTCCATGTTGCATCTCCATATTTCAGTTATCTTTGTTAAGATTTTTGAAACTGAAATGCCTTTGCAATACCTTGTTACATCATCCAAATGTACCTTGAAGGGTAGCGAGTGTTGTGCTCTTGTATACCAGAGTCCATGAAATAATTGACCAAGGAATCTCAGGCAAACTAAAAATGACGTATGGTACTAACACCTAAGCAAAGCCAAGTATTTGTTAGTTATGAAGACCTATGATTTTGAGGTATTTTCAACCATTTTTCTTTATAAACCCCACAGTTAGTTATTTCTTGGCTTATATATATTTCTCACTATAAATACAATCAAAATATATTCCATGCAAAGCCATGCTAGTGTTTACAAGGTTTTCTTTCAAATTGATCAGCTCTGCATCACATGAGTGTTATTAGGTAATTTTCTATTTGATTCATCAACATTTTTAGGAAAAAATTAACGAATATTTCAAATGATATAACTTATTGTGGTTGATTTAAAAGGAATTATACTGAGGTAAGAATTATACGAATGTTGGTTTAACCTCTTTGATGCGTGAAGCTACCTGATCCCTGACTGAAGTGTCTGTTTGAATTTGTTTTTTTTATTTTTTCATGCTTTTCTGAATCCCTCATTGACTGCTTTCTGGAACAGTGACTGCAGTTTTAACATCTATTCCTCTTCTAACAGTGTCCTCTCTGAGCACCTTCAGGTGCTGGAGTTCAGTGATGATGAAGGGATCCTGGGAACAATGTTGGTGAATTCTGTACACTTTATTCCTTTTACTTGTGGTGGGGTCAGTTCGTGTGTCTGTGTCTTTGATAAGTGATTAATGATTCATTTGTTAATGTTTCCGCTTTGTTCTCTGGCTGTATTCCAATGATCACTAATTTATCTGTGTTTTGTTCTATTTTGTTTTTAATGAGTATTGAAATACTTTGCAATCCATGTTTACAAGCTAATAAAAATCATGCAAATGTTATTTCAAACTGACATCACATTATCTCTATGGAATCTTGTGCGTGTGGTTATTTAAATGTACAGTTCAAAAACAGGCCATTTAACCCAACTGGTCTACACCAGTGTTTAAGGCTCATAAGTCTTCTCCCACTGTATTTCATCTCACCTTATCAGCATTCCCTATTATTCCATTCTCTCTTGTGTTTATCTGGCTTCTTAAATGTATATAGGCTGTTCATCTCAACTATTTTCAGTTCTGATTTATAATTCCATATTGTCACCATGTTTTGGATGAAGCATTTATTCTTGAATAACTTTTTGGATTTATTTGTGTTTATTTTAACTTTAACGGGCCCTAGCTTTGTGTTTGCCAAAAGTGGCGACACATTTTTATTACTACTATCTGCATAATTGTAAGGACTTGTTAGGTCATTGTTTAACCTTTTTCTAGAGAAATGGACCCCAGGTTGTTCAGTTTTGTGATCATTATAATCCCAGTCCTAATATCTCTCCTTTTTTTGACACGGACAACCACAACATGACCTCCCAATGCCTATAGTCAGTGCACTGACCAATAAAGGTAAGCAGACCAAATGTTGCCTTCACTATCCTGTCCACCTATGGTTGCATTTTTTCAAGGAACTATGAATTTGCACTCCAAGGTCTCTTTGTTCAGCAACATTCCCCAGGACCCTACCATCAAGCATATAAGTCCTGCCCAGATTTGCCTTTCCAAACTGCAGCACCTCACGTCTATCTAATTGTATCTGCCACTTCCCACTCCATCTGATTGAGGTCTAGTTGTACTCCGAAGTAACCTTCGCTGTCCACTATTCCACCAACTTTGTCATCTTCAGATTTACTTACCATACCGCCTATATTCACATCTAAATGTATTATATTTACACAAATAATATACTTTTGACTCATCCATTTTTGCTAATCTGTCACACTATCTCTCTGATATTCAGTAGTGACCTAGTAGAAATTTTCTCTCAGTTGGGAAAATTGAAGCCATTGTTTTCTGCCCTTACTCCAAATTTCATTTCTGAGCTGCTGACTCCATCCATCTCTTTGGGAACACTGAGATTAAGCCAATTGATTGTTATCTTGGTGTCACATTTGATCCCAAAATGACCTTGTGATGACCTGTGCATGCCAACACTAAGTTCATTGCTAACACCATAACATCACCCTTCTTTGTCCTTCTCATCTGCTGCTAAAAACCTCATTCATATCGTTGTTAGCTTTCGATTTGACAGTTCCAATGTACAGCTGATTTATCTCCTATATTGCACCCTGCATAAAACTAAGAGCATCTAAACTTTCAAAACCTTCACCATCTGCATCTTGAGATGTACAATGTCCTGTTAGCCCATTAATCCTACCTTACTTACCTACATCGTCTCCCAATCAAGCATCATTCAAATTTTAAAATTTTCATCCTTGTTTTCAAATCCCTCCATGGCTTTGCCCCACACCATCTTTAAAATGTCTTCAAGCCCCTTGAGATAAAAGTTCTAATTCTGGTTCCTTGTGTCTCAGATTTTAAATGGTAGCTGTGCCTTAAGTTACCTGGGTCCTACATTCTAGAAGCCCTTCCTAAACTCTTTGCCTTTCTAACTCACCTTCACTTAAAGCTCCTTAAAATTTACCTTTTTGACTAAGGTTTTTATTGGCTCTCGGTATGTTACTTGGTGTCACATTTTGTTTTATAATTTGGAGGTGCTGGTATTGAACTGGGGTGTACAAAGTTAAAAATCTCATAACATCAGGTTATAGTCCAACAGGTTTATTTGGAAGCACCAGCTTTCGGAGCGCTGCTCCTTCCTGGCAACCACCTGATGAAGGAGCAGTGGTCCAAAAGCTAGTGCTTCCAAATAAACCATGATTTGGAGATGCCGGTGTTGGACTGGGGTGTACAAAGTTTAAAAATCACAACACCAGGAACCGTTGGACTATAACCAAATAAACCAGTTGGACTATAACCTGGTGTTGTGTGATTTTTAACTTTGTTTTATAATGTTCCCAAAAGTCTTGAACGCAGTGACTTAGTAGTTTAAAATGCATGTCCAGTAAAGATCAGATCCTGAGTTAAAACCTAAGGGGTGTCTGTCTCAGTCTGTTCCATTATTCGATGGAATGAGATTCAGTGCTACAAAAATATCAGTTGGTTGTATATGTTGTATAACCTCTTCACTGGTCACCTGGATAATTTCCACTACAAAACAGTTTCCCTTTTATGTCACTCAATAAAACCTGGAATCTAAACAAAGCCTTTAAAAATTGATGTTTTAAGCAATGGGAGCAGCTGACCAAATTTCTCACTCAAAGATCTCATGTATTTGGACTTTGGACAAACTGCATGGTTTCACCCTTGCAGTGGAAGGGCCCAAAACAGTTCCTTTCAATCTTTTGTTTTGGTTTGGCCCAAAAATTGGCTGTTTGTTAATTTGAGATACTTTCTCACCTGGACTTCAGATTATGCTGCAGGTGATTGACCCTGTCTAGACAAAGGGTCAAACTGTCACTAACTGATGAATCATAAAATCTTACAGCATGGGGAGGCGTTTGACCCTTTCTGCTGTGCCATCCTTTTGAAGGAGCTATCTAATTTCATATCTCGCCCTAGGTTTTTCGGGACTGCCTTGCAAATTCCAGAAGTCCTACTATTCGTAATATAAAGCTCTGAAGTCAAGTCGTCTGGAGTGGGGTAGGTTCCTGTGGGAAGGGACAGCTTGTGTGCAGTCCATATTGAACAGGGAAAAAAAAAATGTGGTTGGATGTCAGGATGGGATTGATTTGACTCTGATTCAACATGAAATCTGGATCAGACTGACTTCAGTTTGACCTTAGGACTGGATTACACTGGCCATAGTTTGACATTAGCATTGGATCAGACATGACTCTGGGTCAACATTCGGATTGAATCAGTCTCACTCGGTTTTGACATTGAGACTGGTTTGAAATGACTCTGGCTCAAGTATAGGATTGGATCAAAGTAAGTCCAGATCAGCATTAGGATTGTATCGGAATAACCCTAGTTTATCATTAGGAGTAGATCAGATAAACCACAGTTTGTTGTAAGGACTAAATCGGATTGACTCTGCTTAAACTTTAGGTCTAGCTTAGCTATAATGACCTGCATTCACTTGTGCTAAAATTTCCATGAAGTCGTTTAATTCTCTACATGCCGAATTATTCAAATGCCATCATGTGAACATTTGTAACTCTCGTCCAGGCTACTGGAAACTTATGCAGCTCCTAAATATCTTTGCATTCCAATTTGAAAACCGAGTACAGTGACTTGGTATTTTAATTGTTTTAGTTTCAGTCATTTAGTGAGTTATTGCCTTGGGGCAAAGATGTCTAAAGACTACATCCCAATTTCATCCTGAAAAACCATCAACCCTATTTGTCACAGGATGCTATCATCTTGTTTTTTTTCCCCCAAATAGTTCGGTTCCATTTCTTTCATGTGCTACTTGGCTGTCAAGTTTGACAGTGTAGCTATATGTACTAGTCAATTGAAGCACTTTCAGTTGGAATTGACTCCAGGTTTATATGGGCAAGAGATGCTTTGCTAATTTGTATCAGATCACTGTAGTATCCAAAGTAGGCCTTTGTTTTCTTCTTTAACATTGTGTTGGTGGCTGGTTTCATTTCTATAGAAATGTGCTTATGTACTGTATATAGTCTAATGTTACCATTGTCAAAAGTGGGCCTCATCTTGCATAAGAATGTTACAAAGAATTACATTAAGTCACTTTGATCTTCGAGTTTGATCTGTCATTCAACAAGGCTAACTAATCCTCTACCTCAGCCCTACCTTCTCATTCTATTTCCATGTCTCTTAACTTGTTTAATGAGAATAAGTAAGCATTGATTTTTGTCCTGAATATTCTCAAAAAGTGATCATCTGCCATACATTCTTGGTCTTTTACCTGTGGATTTAAACAGTCACTGGTTAGACAATAGCTATCAGGACACTCTGACCTTGTGATTTGGCAGAGTAGAATTTTTCTTTTTGCAGCCAAGCTGCCACCATTCTGCTCAGCCCCTTATTCCATGGCACCATTAGTGATATAGTGTGATGGCTACTAACACATGCAATGAGTTCTGAATCTATTAATGTTCTCATTACCCTGCCTCTGACAATAGCTGCTATCCCAGGTCTAAGTGTCTTCGTCTGTTCTATAATCAACAGAACACTGTGCATCCAAATCCATGATTTGGAGATGTACTATCATGGTATTCGAACAGATGAAAGACTCAACAAACAATCAAAGTATTTTTCAATGTATCATTTCAGTTACATCACACTGTAAACTTTTGCTATAAATTCTGTGTCTTACAATTGTGTCCTCCACAACCACCTAATGAAGGAGCAACGCTCCGAAAGCTAGTGCTTCCAATTAAACCTGTTGGACTATAACCTGGTGTTGTGTGATTTTTAACATTCTAATCCAGTGATACATGAATAGTATGCTTGTCATCTTGTTAAATCTAGGTATTTGTCCTGCTTGCCTCAGGAACCAATCTCAGAGCCCAACCTTTGAGCTGCACATGGCCACCTTGGGAAGGTACTGGAAATCTTAGCCGCTGTACCCAGATCATTCTCAAACATTGTTTAGTATAAATCTCTGTGACATATATAAATCTTTGGTTCCGGAAGGAGAGAGAAAACAGGAAACTATGGGTCAATACCTTAACATATGGCATAGGGAAGACGTCAGCACCCAAGATTAAACTTGTCAGAGCAGGGCACTTAAAGTTCAAAGTAATAAGGCAGAGTCAACATGGTCTTGTGAAAGAAAAATCATGTTCAGCCAATTTATTGGATTTCTTTGAAGAAGTAATGTACATGGATAAAGGGGGATCAGTGGATAGACTATTCTTGGATTTCCAGAAGATAGTTAACAAGCAAGGTTGGTGTAGAAAACAAAAGCACATGGTGCAGGGCATAACATATTGACGTGGATAGGAGATTGACTGACACTGCCATAAATAGGATATTTTCTAGTTGGCAAGATGTACTGGATGGTGTTTCATATGATTCAATAGTGAAGCCTCAACCTTTCACAATTTTTACAAATGGATGAAGTGATCAAAGGTACATTAGCTAAATTTGTTGATAGTACAAAGATGGGTAGAAAATTAGTTGTGGAGCGGACATGAGGCTATAAACGAATATCTCGTCCATGCTGACCAGAGATCCTAACCTAATCTAGTCCCATTTGCCAGCATTGCCATAACCTTCTAAACCTTTCCTATTCACATATCCATCCAGATGCCTTTTAAATGCTGCAATTGTACCAGCCTCCTCCACTTCCTCTGGTAGTTCATTGCATACACGCACCACACTCTACATGAAAAAGTTGCCCCTTAGGTCCCTTTTATATCTTTCGCCTCTCACTCTAAACCTATGCCCTTGATTTCTGGACTTCCCCCACCCCAAGGAAAAGATTTTGTCTATTTATCCTATCCATGCCTCTCATGATTTTATAAACCTCTCTAAGGTCACCCCTCAGCCTCCAATGCTCTAGGAAAAACAGCCTCTGCCTATTCGGCCTCTCCTTATAGCTCAAATCCTCCCAAGCTTGGAAACATGCTTGTAAACTTTTATGAACAGAACATCCTTCCAATGGGACGGAGACCAGAATTGCATGCAATATTCTAAAAGTGGCCTAACCGATGTCCTGGAAGCCACAACATGATCTCTCAACTCTTGTACTCAATGCTTTGACCAATAAAGGAAAACATACCAAACGCTGCCTTCACTATCCTATCTACCTGTGACTCTACTTTCAAGGAGTTATGAACCTGCACTCCAAGGTGTCTTTGTTCAGCAACACTCCCAAGGACCTTCCCATTAAGTGTATAAGTCCTGCTAAAATTTGTTTTTCCAAAATGCAGCACCTCGCATTTATCCAAATTAAACTCCTGCCACTCCTTGGCCCATCTGATCAAGATCCTGTTGTAATCTAAGGTAACCTTCTCTGTCCACTGCACCTCCGATTTTGGTGTCATCTGCAAACTTTACCTCTTATTTTCACATCCTAATCATTTATGTAAATGACAAAAAGTAGTGGACACAGCACTGATCCTTGAGGCACTCCACTGGTCACAGGCCTCCAGTCTGAAAAACAACCCTCCATCACCACTCTCTGTCTTCTACATTCGAGCCAGTTCTATATCTAAAAGGCTAGTTCTCCCTGTATTCCATGAGCACTAACCTTGCTAACCAGTCTCCCATGGGGAGCCTTGTTGAACACCTAACTGAAGTCCATATAGATCACGTATGTGGCTCTGCCCTCATCAATCCTCTTTGTTACTCAATCAAGTTTGTGAAACATGATTTCCCACAGACAAAGCCATGCTGACTATCCCTAATTGGTTGTTGCCTTTCCAAGTACATGTGAATCCTGTTCTTCAGGATTCCCTCCAACAACTTGCCCACAACCAATGTCAGGCTCACAAGTCTATAGTTTCCTGACTTGTCCTTACCACCTTTCTTAAATAGTGGCACCACATTAGCTAATCTCCAATCATCCGGTCCTCACTTATGACTATCGATGATACCACTTTTAAAAATTTGTTTTTTGGGTGCCATGATGGCGCAGTGGTTAGCACTGCTGCCTCACAGCGCCAGGGACTGGGTTCAATTCCAGCCTCCGGCACTGTCTCTGGAGTTTGTGCAAACTCCCTGTGTCTGCATGGCTTTCCTCCAGGTGCTCTGGTTTCCTTCCAGAGTCTGAAGATGTGCAGGTTAGGTGGATTGGCCATGCTAAATTGCCCATAGTGTACAGGGATGTGTAGGTTAGGTGCATTAGTCAGGGATAAAATGTGGAGTAATGCGGTAGGGGAATGGGCCTGGGTGGGTTGCTCTTTGGAGGGTTGGTGTAGATTTGTTGGGCCGAAGGGCCTGTTTCCGCATTGTAGGAATTCTATGATTCTATGAAATATCTCAACAAGGCGCCCAGCAATCACTTCCCTAGCTTCCCACAGAGTTCTGGAGTATACCTGATCAGGTCCTGGGGATTTATCCACTTTTATGGATAACATAATATGGACATTTTTCAAGATGTCATCTATTTCCCCACATTCTATATCTTCCATGTCCTTCTCCACTGTAAACACTGATGCAAAATACTTGTTTAGGATCTTCCCCCATCTCCTGCAGCTTCACACATAGGCTGCCTTGTTGATCTTTGAGAGACCCTATTTTCTCCCTAGTTACCCTTTTGTCCTTAATGTATTTATAAAAACCCTTTGGATTCTCCTTAACCAAAGCTATCTCATGTCCCCTTTATGCCCTCCTGATTTTCCACTTACATATCCTCCTACTGTCTTTATGCTCTTCTAAGGATTCTCTTGATCTCTTCTGTCTATACCTGATATATGCTTTCTTCTTTTTCTTAAAACCTCAATTTCTCCGATCATCCAGCATTCCCTACACCTACCAGCCTTTCCTTTCACCCTAACAGGAATATATTGTCTCTGGACTCTTGTTATCTCGTTTTTGAAGGCTTCCCATTTTCTAGCCATTCATTTACCTGTGAACAACTGTCCCTGTCAGCTTTTGAAATTGCTTGCCTAATACCGTCAGAGTTAGCCTTCCTCCAATTTAGAACTTCAACTGTTCGATCTGGTCCATCCCTTTCCTTCACTATTTTAAAACTAATAGGATTATGGTCGCTGGCCCCAAAGTGCTCCCCCACTGACACCTTACTCACCTGCCCTGCATTATTTCCCAAGACTGGGTCAAGGTTTGCACCTTCTGTAGTAGGAACATCCACATATTGAATCAGAAAACTTTGTTGTAGACACTTAACAAATTCCTCTCCACCTAAACCCAGTCCTCTGCTTTGTCCCTGCCTGCCCTGACTGTTTGAGTCACTATCTTTCTCAACTGTACCAGTCTCAGATTGATCTTTTTCCTCATTATTTCCCTGCCCCGCCCCAGCCCTACTAGTTGAAATCCTCCTGAGCAGCTTTAGCAAAACTCCCTGCCAGTATATTAGTCCCCTTCCAATTCAGGTGCAATCCGTCCTTCTCGTACAGGTCACTTCCACCTCAGAAGAGATTCCAATAATCCACAAACATGAACCCTTCTCCCACACACCAGCTCCTCAGCTACACATTGATCTGCTCTATCCTCCTATTCATACCCTCACTAGCTCGAAGCACTGGGAGTAATTCAGATATTACTACCCTTGAGGACCTGTTTTTTAAATTCCTGCCTAGCTTTCTATATTATCCCTTCAGAATTTCATCCTTTTCCCTTCCTATGCCATTGGTTCCAATGTGTACAATGACCTCCTGCTGGTCCCTCTCCCACCTTGAGAACATACTGCACCCTCTCTGAGACTATCTTGATCCTGGCACCAGGGAGGCAAAACACCATTCTGAATTTTTGCTGCTGGCCACGAAATGACTGACTGTGCCTCTGACTAGAGAGTGCCCCATCACAATTGATCGCTTGGAATCCTAACCCTCATTACATTAGAACCTGTCTTGATACCAGAAGCTTCTTTGTTCATGCTACGTTTCCCTGAGAGTCCATCACCCCCTACATTTTCCATGACAGCATACGTATTTGAAATGGGGATAGCTACGGAAGACTCCTGCACTACCTGCCTACCTCTCCCACCTTTCCTGGACCCATCTTTGCTCTTCATTCCTGATGAAGGGCTTATGCCCGAAATGTTGATTCTCCTACTCCTCGGATGCTGCCTGACCTGCTGTGCTTTTCCAGCACCACATTCTCAACTCTGATCTCCAGCATCTGCAATCCTCACTTTCTCCTACCTGACTGCATCTGTGGCTTTTCTCCCTTCCTATAATTGTCATCCATCACACCCCCCAGCTCTTGTAAATTTCTCATTGCCTCTAACTGTCGCTCCAACTGATCCATTCAATCTGATAGGAGTCACAACTAAAGACACTTCCTGCAGACACAATTCTCAGTAACATGTAAACTCTCCCTAAACTCCCACACCCAACAAGAAGAGCAAATCACTCTACTAAAGGACATTTTTGTTCCTTCACAATCTATAGACACAGAAAATAGCACCATCATTTTGCTCTTAAAAAAGAATAGTGCTCCAGGCTAACTTTGTACTTACGGTTTATATTTTTGAAACTTAATAAAATGGTGAGAGTTCTGAGATGTCCTAGTGCATGAATCACAAAAGGTTAGTACATATGTACAGCAGATAATTAGAAAACTAATTTTCTTGTTTATCGTGAGGGAAATTGGCTATAAAAATAGGGAGGTCATGCATCAATTATTGTCATCAGCAGTTACTCACTGCTGAACAGTATTATACACTTAAGAAGTTCCATATCACTGGTCATGGGTTCTGTGGTTCCTAGTGTGGCCAATGAGCTCAATCCTTGAGCCATATCTCCAATTGCACATTTGGTCAGTGTTTCCAGGAAGTGCGATTAGTCCTTGGCCTCAAGATCGCTGCCGTGCCTTTCTCCAGTTCCTTTTCCATGCTATTTTTTAGAGTCATAGAGTCCTACAGCAAGGAGACAGGCCCTTTGGCCCAAACTGGTCCATGCCGACCAAAATGTACATTCATGCTAACCACAAATCCCTGCACTTGGCAGTATCCTTCTAAACCTTTCCTATCCTAGGAAAGGTTTAGAAGGATACTGCCAAATTTATCCAAATACCTTTTCAATCTTATTAATGTACCTTGCCTCAACCACTTCCGCTGGCAGTTCATTCCATATGCATACCACCCTCTGTGTTTTAAAAAAAGTTGCCCCTCCGGTTCCTTTTTACTCTTTTTCCCTCCAACTTTAAACTGATGCCTTCAATTCCCCAACTATAGGAAAAAGATGGAGTGTGTTCACTCTATCCATGCCAGTCGAGATCTTATACCCCTCTATAAGGTCCTCCCTCAGTCTTCTACTCTCTAAAGAAAAAGGTCCTAACTTGTCCAACCTCTCCCTATAACTCAGACCATTGAGTCCTGGCAACATCGTTGTAAACTTCTTCTGCACTCTTTCCAGTTTAATAACATCCTTCCTACGTAAGGTGACCAAAATTGAATACGATATTCCAAGAGCGGTCTCGCCGATGTCCTGTACAACTGCAACATAACTTCCCAACTTTTGTACTCAAAGCCCTGAATGATGAAGGCCAGTGTGCCAAAAGCCACCTTCACTGCCCTGTCTACCAAGTGACTGCACTTTGAGAGAACTGTGAACCTGAATTCCAAGATCCCTTTGTTTCACTGCATCCCTTAAGGTCCTACCATTCACCATGAAGCTCCTACCATGATTTGACTTTCTAAAACGCAAGACCTCACACTTATCTATATTAAACTACATTTGCCATTTTTCAGCCCACTTCCCCAGCTGATCAAGGTCCTGCTGCAATTTCTGATCGCCTTCCTCCCTGTCCATGATACCGCCTATTTTAGTGACATCTGCAAACTTACTAATAGTGCCTTGTACATTCTCATCCAAATCATTGATTATAGATAACAAACAGCAATGGGCCCAGCACCGACTCTGAAGCACTCCACTAGTTACAGACCTCCAGTGTGACCATTACCCCCGCTTCCTACCATCAAGCTATTTGTGTATCCAATTTGCCAGCTTCCCCTGGATTTCATGTGATCTAACCTTCCAGAGCAGCCTATGATGTGGAACCTTATTAAAGGCCTTACTGAAGTCCATATAGACTATGTTTATTGCCCTGCCCTCATCAAACTTCCTGGTCACTTCATCAAAGAACTCTAACAAATTTGTTAGGGAAATCTCCCACTCAAAGCTATGCTGACGACTCCTAATCTAATCCAATCTTTCCAAATGCACATACATCTTAGCTGTCAGAATCTTCTTAAGGAATTTGTCCACCACAGATGTTAGGCTCACTGGTCAATAGTTCCCAGGCTTTTCTTTGCAGCTCTTGTTGAAAAAGGGCACAACATTAGCTACCCTCCAGTCTTCATCAATGGCTAGCGATGATGCAAGAATATCATGCAAGATCCCCGCAGTTTCTTCTCTAGCCTCTTGCAGTGTTCTTGGATATATTTGGTCAGGATCAGGAGATTTATTCACCTTCATACATTTTAATACATCCAACACCACCTATACTGTGATATGGACTGTCCCCAAGGTATCGCTATTAACTTCACCAAGTTCCCAAGTCTTTCATGACTTTCTCCATGGTAAACACAGAGGAGAAATAGTCCCTGATGACATTGCCCATCTCCTCCAGTTCTATATGTACATGTCCACTTTAGTCCTCAAGAGGCCCTATTTCCTCTCCAGTTATTCTTTGTCCTTTGATATACTTAAAATGCCTCTTTGGATTCACCCTAATCTTCTCAGCCAAGGCTATCTTGTGCCCCCTTTTTGCCCTCCTGATTTCCTCCTTCAGTAAATTCCTGTATTCCCTGTACGCCTGTAGGGATTCCTTTGATCTGCCAAGTCTCCTTTTTTCTGGTCAAAGCCTCAAGATCTGTTGTCATCCAGGGTTCCCTATTCCTGCCAACCTTCTCCTTCACCCTTATAGGAGCATATAGATCTTAAACTCGAGCTAACTCACACTTACAGGCCTCCCACCTGTCAGAGGTCCCTCTGCCTGGAAACAAACTAATCCATTCAACCCTTACAAGCTCCTGTCTACTTTCATCAAAATTCGCCTTGCCCCAATGTAGAACTTGAACCTGTGGGCCAGTTTTGTCCCTATCTGTAACTATTTTAAAATTAATAAAACTATGGTCATTGTTCCCAAAATGCTCCCCTACTGTCTCCTCAGTCACCTGTCCTGACCTATTTCCCAACATAGGTCGAGTTTTGCCCCTTCCTGAATAGGACCCTCTATATACTGCTTAAGGAAACTTTCCTGAATGCATTTAACAAATTCTACCCCATCTAAGCTCTTAAGGCTTCAGCAGTCCCAGTCTGTTTTAGGAAAATGAAAGTCCTCTGCTGTGACAACCTTATTGTTCCTGCAAGTCTTCCCAATCTCCCTGCATATTTGTTTCTCTAATTCCCGTTGACTATTTGGGGGCATAAGTTCAACCCCAATAATGTCATCGTCCCCTTCTTAGCTCCACCCACAAAACCTCACTGGATGATCCTTCAGTTATTTCATCTCTGACTACTACTGTGATACTTGCCTTAATCAAAAATGCAACTCCCACTACCAACTTTCCACCACCTCTGTTCTGCCTAAAGTACCTATACCCTGGCACATTAAGCAATCAGTCTTGTCCCTCCCTTAGCCATGCCCTAAATTCATCGGCTTGACCTGTTAGCACTCTAGCATTGAAATAGATGCAATTTAATCCAACAGGCATTTCTTGTTTCCTGTTGTGTTGTAGCTTGACCTGTCTCTTCAACTTACTATTTCTGATTAGTGTGTCTCCTTCCAGCCTCGCACTTGTGTTCCTGCTGTTGAGCATCTCTTTTTCCCCCCCGCCT
This sequence comes from Chiloscyllium punctatum, assembly GCF_047496795.1. Taxonomy (NCBI): domain Eukaryota; kingdom Metazoa; phylum Chordata; class Chondrichthyes; order Orectolobiformes; family Hemiscylliidae; genus Chiloscyllium; species Chiloscyllium punctatum. Next base: position 41,222 of record NW_027310287.1, read on the forward strand.
CCCCACCACCCAGCAAATCTGGCCACCAACATATTGGTTCTCCTCGGGTTCAGATGTAATCCGTCCTTCTTGAACAGGTCACCTCCACCTCAGAAAAGATCCCAAAGATCTAAAAATCTGAATCTCTGCCCCCTGCACCAATTCTTTGGCCACACATTCATGTGCCATTTCACTCATTTTGCCAACGAGTGTTATTGAAAACTTGTGTTCCTTCATACAGGCGATTCCTCCAAGTTGGTTTCTTCTGAGCAAGTTGTCCTGGGTATTAATGTCTATGTTTCATTTCTCAAGATGAACTTTCAAAGTCTTTCAAGTGCTTCCTTGATACTCTGCCCCTTCAAGTGTCTTCCTTGAGCTGAGCGAAGACTATTTGCTTTGGTAGTCAGAACTCTGACATCCTTAGCACGTGGCTGGCCCAGCAGAGTTGGTTTCCCATGTTCATGGCCTCAATGCTGGTGCTACTAGTTACTTAAAGAACAAATGTGATGTTCTTACACCTGTTCTCCCAGCTGACACAGAGAATTCAACCACCTTTTAACCTTTTATACTCAACCTGTTCAGAGAATATTGGTGAATTTACACTGACACACAGTTCCAAATCCAATTTATCCTCCTTGAGTTGCACTGCCAGAAGTGAGCATAGTGCTTCCAGTTCGGTCTGATCAGAGCTTTCTATAACTTACCAACTACCAGTAGTAACATGGGTCATTTCCACATTTTTCATCCTGACATGCTCTGTTACACTGCTGGTTGTCAGCTTCCCAAGTTAGCAGAGCTCTCGATCTGAAATCTTGCTTTCCCACCAAATTTCAACATTTTTCTTCAGAGAATCTCCTCCACCAGCATGACAAATATTATAAGCAAGATTCCAGGCTGAACTGCTGTCCAATTAGAAGTTGTGCCAACAATTCCTACCCTTAGCTTTCTATGAAATAGCCAATTTAGCATCTAGTTTACAATTTCCTCTTAAATCCTATGGGACTTTTGCCTTTGCTACTGACCTTGTTCTGATTTCTCCCAACAGTCATTCAACAGTCCAGTTACAAGCTGAACTAGTGCCATCAGTTTCTTGACCTGCCTCTCAAAGGCCAAACTGACTTGAAACTATTTCCTATGAACTCAGTAAACATCTTTGAAGGGGCTGCTTTAGTAAAAATATTCCAATGTTTTCTCACACACTGTTAGGTGTAATCTTGAATAGGTTCTGTACTTCCCAGAAAACGTGGTTTCTGAAAACTGAAGCAAGCACTGCAATTTTCGCGGACTAGTTTTCCGGTTATTGAACTGCCAAAAATTTCAGCTCCAATTCTCCACCCTTGTTTAACAGAATGGTGGCCCGTCCGCTGTTGTTCCATAGCGAAAATGTTGGTTGAGCATCTGACCCTCACAATACTGTTGTTTATCCTGTAAAACCTTGTTATTGCTTTGCTTTCCATTCTGTTCTGTACCTCTCTTATCTTTCAGGAAATCTGCTTGCAGTTACACACAGGCAGTGGTTGTATAACAATTTCCAGGGACAGGGTGGCCATCTGTGAGTGGGCAAAGGGGAAACTGAGGACAGGGAAGAATGGAGCACAAACGTGAGGAGGAATTCACAAAAGGGCAAGCAGCGATCGGAGAAACTTTAAATGCTCACCCACTGACATTGCACAGAAAGCTGCTAATAACACTAATTGCTAATACCTGTTCTTGTGGCATTGTGTACAAGAACTGCAACTTGTTACCAATCCTCCATTACTCTTGAGAAGGTGAATAGAACTTCTCCTGGAACTGATACAGCTGATGTGGTGAAGGTACTTGCACTGTCCTGTTAGCGAGGGAGTTCCAGGACTTTGTTCCAGTGCCAGTGAAGGAATGGCAATTATATTTCCAATCTGGTGTTGCCATGCATCTATAGCCCACTGTTCTTCTAGGTGCTGGAACTTAGGGGTTTTGGAGGTTCTGTCAAAGGAGCTTTGGTTCATTGATGCAACACAACTTTTATGCACCGTGGCCACAGTATACCAATAGTAAAAGAAAATAGCGATGTGGCTCAAAACGCAAATGAAAGATTCAGAAGCTTGAGCACATGCTCCAGCAGGTTCACGAACAACTTCTTCCTTGCCATTATTAGACCGGTGAATTGACTCCCTAACTTCAAATAATGCTGATCTTATTAATGCTGATCTGGTGAGCACTTGGTGTAACCTGTATGCTTTACTCTGCCCAAGTTTTTATTTCACCCTATGATCTGCATGTCCTTATAAAGTCATAGAGTCACAGAGATATACAGCATGCAAACAGACCCTTCAGTCCAACTCGTCCATGCCAACCAGATATCCTAACCCAATCCAGTCATACTTGCCAGCACCCGGTCGATATCCCTCCAAACCCTGCCGATTCATATACCCATCAAGATGCCTTTTAAATGTTGCAACTGTACGAGCCTCCACCCCTCCTCTGGCAGCTCACTGCATACACGTACCACCCTCTGTGTGAAAAAGTTGCCCTTTAGGTCTCTTTTATATAAAGTCATAGAGATGTACAACATGGAAACGGACCCTTTGGTCCAACCTGTCCATACCAACCAGATATCCCAACCCAAACTAGTCCCACCTGCCAGCACTCAGCCCATATCCCTCCAAACCCTTCCTATTCATATACCCATCTAAATGCCTCTTAAATGTTGCAATTGTACCAGCCTCCACCACATCTTCTGGCATCTCATTCCATACACATACCACCCTCTGCGTGAAAAGGTTGCCCCGTAGGTCTCTTTTATATCTTTCCCCTCTCACCTATACCTATGCCCTCTAGTTCTGGAGTCCCGCATCCAATGGAAAAGAGTTTGTCTATTTATCCTATCCATGCCCCTCATAATTTTGTAAACCTCTATAAGGTCACCCCTCAGCCTCCAATGCTTCAGGGAAAACCGCCCCAAGCCTATTCAGCCTCTCCCTGTAGCTCAAGTCCTCCAACCCTGGCAACATCCTTGTAAATCTTTTCTGAACCCTTTCAAGTTTCACAACATCTTTCCGATAGGAAGGAGACCAGAATTGCACACACTATTCCAATAGTGGCCGAACCAATGTCCTGTACAGCTACATGACCTCCCAACTCCTGTACTCAATACTCTGACCAATAAAGGAAGCATACCAAATGCCTCCTTCACTATCCTATCTGTGTGTGATTCTACTTTCAAGGAGCTATGAACCTGCACTCCAAGGTCTTTGTTCAGCAACACTCCCCAGGACCTTACCATTAAGTGTATAAGTCCTGCTAAGATTTGCTTTCCCAAATTACAGCACCTCGCATTTATCTGAATTAAATTCCATCTGCCACTTCTCAGCCCATTGGCCCATCTAATCAAGATCCTGTTGTAATCTGAGTTAACCTTCTTCGCTGTCCACGACACCTCCAATTTTGGTGTCATCTGCAAACTTACTAACTGTACCTCTTATGCTCGCATTCAAATCATTTATGTAAATGACAAAAAGTAGAGGACCCAGCACCGATCCTTGTGGCACTCCACTGGTCACAGGCCTCCAGTCTGAAAATCAACCCTCCACAACCACCCTCTGTCTTCTACCTTTGAGCCAGTTCTGTATTCAAATGGCTAGTTCTCCCTGTATTCCATGAGATCTAACCTTGCTAATCAATCTCCCATGGGGAACCTTGTCGAACGCCTTACTGAAGTCCATATAGATCTCATCTACTGCTCTGCCCTCATCAATCTTCTTTGTTACCTCTTCAAAAAACTCAATCAAGCTTGTGAGACATGATTTTCCACGCACAAAGCCATGTTGACTATCCCTAATCAGTCCTTGCCTTTCCACATACATACACATCGTGTCCCTCAGGATTCCCTCCAACAACTTGCCCAACACCGAGGTCAGGCTCACCGGTCTATAGTTCCCTGGCTTGTCTTTACCGCCCTTCTTAAACAGTGGCACCACATTTGCCAACCTCCAGTCTTCCAGCACCTCACCTATGACTATCGATGATACAAATATCTCAGCAAGAGGCCCAGCAATCACTTCCCTAGTTTCCCACAGAGTTCTAGGATACACCTGATCAGGTCCTGGGGACTTATCCACCTTTAACCATTTCAAGACATCCAGCACTTCCTCCTCTGTAATCTGGACATTTTGCAAGATGTCGCCATCTATTTCCCTACGGTCTATATCTTCCATATCCTTTTTCACAGTAAATACTGATGCAAAATATTCATTTAGTATCTCTCCCATTTTCTGTGGTTCTACACAAAGACCGTCTTGCTGATCTTTGAGGGGCCCTATTCTCTCCCTAGTTACCCTTTTGTCCTTAACATATTTGTAAAAACCCTTTGGATTCTCCTTAATTCTATTTGCCAAAGCTATCTCATGTCCCCGTTTTGCCCTCCTGATTTCCCTCTTATGTATACTCCTACTTCCTTTATACTCTTCTAAGGATTCACTCGGTCTATCCTGTCTGTACCTGACATATGCTTCCTTATTTTTCTTAACCAAACCCTCAATTTCTTTAGTCATCCAGCATTCCCTATACCTACCAGCCTTCCCTTTCACCCTGACAGGAATATACTTTCTCTGGATTCTTGTTATCTCATTTCTGAAGGCTTCCCATTTTCCAGCCGTCCCTTTACTTGCAAACATCTGCCTCCAATCAGCTTTCGAAAGTTCTTGCCTAATACTGTCAAAATTGGCCTTTCTCCAATTTAGAACTTCAACTTTTAGATCTGGTCTATCCTTTTCAATCACTATTTTAAAACGAATAGAATTACGGTCGCTGGCCCCAAAGTGCTCCCCCACTGACACCTCAGTCACCTGCCCTGCCTTATTTCCCAAGAGTAGGTCAAGTTTTGCACCTTCTCTAGTAGGTACATCCACATACCGAATCAGAAAATTTTCTTGTACACACTTAACAAATTCCTCTCCATCTCAACCTTTAACACTATGGCAGTCCCAGTCGATGTTTGGAAAGTTAAAATCCCCCACCGTAACTACCCTATTATTCTTACAGATAGCTGAGATCTCCTTACAAGTTTGATTCTCAATTTCCCTCTGACTATTGTGGGGTCTGTAATACAATCCCAATAAGGTGATCATCTCTTTCTTTTTCAGTTCCACCCAAATAATGTCCCTGGATGTATTTCTGGGAATATCCTCCCTTCGCACAGCTGTAATGCTATCCCTTCTCAAAAATGCCACTCCCCCACCTCTCTTGCCTCCCTTTCTATCCTTCCTGTAGCAGTTGTATCTTGGAACATTAAGCTGCCAGTTCTGTCCATCCCTGAGCCATGTTTCTGTAATTGCTATGATATCCCAGTCCCATGTTCCTAACCATGTCCTGAGTTCATCTGCCTTCCCTGTTCGGCCCCTTGCATTGAAATAAATACAGTTTAATTTATTAGTCCTACCTTTTCCCTGCCTGCCCTGACTGTTTGACTCACTTCTGTTCTCAGCTGTACCTGTCTCAGGATTCCCTCCAACAACTTGCCCACCACTGAGGTCAGGCTCACCGGTCTATAGTTCCCTGGCTTGTCCGTAGCTCAAATCCTCCAACCCTGGCAACATTCTTGTAAATCTTTTCTGAATCCTTTCAAGTTTTGCCACATCTTTCTGATAGGAAGGAGACCAGAATTGCAGGCAATATTTTTTAAAATGGCCTAACCAATGTCCTGTACAGCCACAACATGCCCTCCCAACTCCTGTACTCAATACTCTTATGTGTATAAATCCTGCTAAGATTTGCTTTTCCAAAATGCAGCACCTCTCATTTATCTGAATTAAACTCCATCTGCCACTTCTCAGTCCATTGTCCCATCTGATCAAGATCCCATTGTAATTTGAGGTAATCTTCTTTGCTGTCCACTACACCTCCAATTTTGATGTCATCTGCAAACTTACTAACTACACCTTTTATGCTTACATCCAAATAATCTATATAAATGATGAAAAGTAGTGGACCCAGCACCGATCCTTGTGTCACAGGCCTCCAGTCTGAAAAACAACCCTCCACCATCACCATCTGTCTTCTACCTTTCAGCCAGTTCTGTATTCAAATGGCTAGTTCTCCTTGTATTCCATGAGATCTAACCTTGCTAGTCAGTCTCCCATGGGGAACCTTGTCGAACGCCTTAATGAAGTCCATCAATCCTCTTTGTTACTTCTTCAAAAAACTCAATCAAGTTTGTGAGACATGATTTCCCACGCACAAAGCCATGTTGACTATCTCTAATCAGCCCTTGCCTTTCCAAATACATGTATATCCTGTCCCTCAGGATTCCCTCCAACAATTTGCCCACCACCGACGTCAGGCTCACTGGTCTATAGCTCCCTGCCTTGTCCTTACCACCTTTCTTAAACAGTATCACCACGTCAGCCAACCTCCAGTTTCCCGGCACCTCACTTGTGACTATCGATGATACAAATGTCTTAGCAAGGGGTCCAGCAATCACTTCCCTCGCTACCCACAGAGTTCTCGGGTACACCTGCTCTTGCTTACTGTGATCTGCCTGTACTACTCACAAGTGAAGCTTTTCACTTACGTGATAACAAATCAAATCAAATCAAATCAAACTGATACATTGGCAGAAGATGGTAAACATTACCATGTACCCCAGAACAAGATTTAAACTGTCTAAATATTCCAAACGCTGAACCCAATGAAAGTACCAACATGAACATGAATTCATGCTAATATCTAGACTCACTTGTTCCACTGCTTTAGTTGGTGGTTGTTTCTATGCTTGGCAGTGGAAGTTAATGAGAACTTGTGTTCCCTCTTGTCCTGCTGCACGCCTCCATTTTTCATCTACCTATGTGTATATGCTCATGATTTGCTAGTGTTCCATGGAAGGGGATGTTATCATCACATCCTGGCAATTTAACATTGACTGTACAAATACATCCTGTGGCAGCTGAACCTTTGAGCTTGTGTCATGCTCCTTGGATAAAACGGATCAGACCTTGTGCCCTACAGGAAGCCTGGATCAGCACACATTTATTTCCAGCCCCTGATATTTCCTCTCTCTCAGAAGAAAACATATTTAAGTGTTTTCAGCACAAACCAACTCTGTCACAACAAATTACAAACAAAGCTAAGGATTCAAATCTCTAATTGGAGTTGGAGCAGGCTTCACATGTTGTGAACCATTCTGCTGACCATGACCTCTAATGAAATAATTGCATCTTTCCAATCATCTGACTTGTTACTTGTCACAAGATGGTCACCATGTGACTGCACTTTGTCAGCAAGATTCAGGCCAGTTTTCCCAAACCTTTGGACTTTTTGCAAATGAATCCCCAACTGAGAAGACAAGGGAGTAGCCAATTCCTCAGCCTTTCTGTTCAGGTTTTATACTCTTGAGGACTTTTTTTTTCTCAGCATTGAATAGTTCAGCACTTTTGAGTATGTTCCACTGTTCCATCAGAGGCTAATTTTCTACTTCAGCACCATCTTCCCACAGAATCCTCAAGTTTTTTGAATGCCTTCGTGATTATCAATCTTTGCCTTGTATGTGCCTAATGGCTGGGCATCCGCAGCCCACTGGGGTCCAGTGTTCCAAAGATTTGCAACTCTTTAAGAAATCCCTCATTAGTTCGGACCTCATAAGGCCTGCCCCTTATTCTGAGATGATGGCCTGGTCCTCCCAGCTCGCAAAAACCTTGTCAAGCCAGCTAAAAGGTTTCAGTGAGATTTCCATAGAATTTTGGAAGAGTGGGAGGCAGAGATGCCTGTTCCGCCCCATCTCTCCACATTGAAAATCCCACTATCCTTGCAATCAGCCTGCTGAACCTTTGTTGCAGTCCCTCTAAAGGAATCATTTTTCACAACTACATCGTAGGATCTCAAAGGAAGTGGCTACAGAGATAGTAGATACATTGGTTGTAATCTTTCAATATTTGCTGGATTCTGCAAAGATCTCAATTGATTGGAAAATCCACATGTAACACTATTATTCAAGAAATGACGGAGACTGAAACTAGGCTGTCTAGTCCAACATTGGGAAAATACTGGAATCCTTCATTAAGGTGGTAGTTGCAGGAATTTTAGAAGATCTTAGTACATTCCAATGTATTAAGAATCCATCAAATGCATTTGACGGATTTATTAGAATTCTTTGACTATGTGACAAGCAGGATGGATATAAGGAAACCAGCAGATGGAACCTGTTTGGATTTCTAAAACACTTTGCTACATTACACCATAAAGTAGTGTTGGGGAAGATATATTCACATGGAGACATGATGGCTGACTAATAGGAAACAGAGAGTCAACACAAATTTGTCATTTTCTAATTGGCATTCTGTTAGCGATGGGAGTGCCACAATTCGATACAATCTATAGTCATGATTTGGATGGAGGCACCAACTGTATGACACTGCAAATGGATGTGGATAAGGTGAGAGAGTAATAAATGGTTAGCAGACATAATATTCTGTGGGCAAATATGACGCTGTCCACTTTGGAAGGTAGAACATTATTAAAGGGAGAGAGAGTTTGGTCTCTCATCATCAGGGATTTATCCATCCAAATCAGTCAGAGGAGAGAGAAGCAGGGTCCTTGTCACAGAGCGGTTATCAGAGCTCACCACAGTGGGTGCAAAGCAAGTCAGCATGGGTTTAGTAAGGGGAGTTCATGCCTGACAAACCTGTTAGAATTCTTTGAAGAGGTAACAAATAGGATAGACCAGAGAAACTCATTGGAAGTTGTCTATCTAGACTTCCAAAAGGCCTTTGATAAGATGCCTAACGGGAGGATGCTGAGTAAGGTGAGGGCCCATGGTGTTCAAGGTGAGCTACTGGTATGGATTGAGGATTGGCTGTCTGACAGAAGGCAGAGAATTGAGATAAAAAGGTTCTTTTTTGGAATGGCAGCTAGTGACAAGTGGTGTCCCACAGGGTTCAGTGTTGGGGCCATAGCTGTTCACTTTATATCTTAATGATCTGGATGAAGGGACTGGGGGCATTCTGGCTAAGTTCACCGATGATATGAAGTTGGTGGACAGGCAGGTAGTTCTGAGGAGGTGAGGAGGATACAGAAAGATTTAGACAGTTTAGGAGAGTGGTCCAAGAAATGGCTGATGAAATTCAATGTGAACAAATGTGAGGTCTTGCACTTTGGAAACAAGAATACAGGGACGGACTATTTTCTAAACGGTGAGAAAATTCCTAAAGCCAAAGTACAAAGGGGTCTGGAAGTGATAGTCCATGATTCTCTAAAGGTTGACTTGCAGGTTGAGTCCGTGGTTAAGAAAGTGAATGTCATGTTGTCATTTATCTCAAGAGGGTTGGAATGTAAAAGCAGTGATGTGCTACTAAGACTTTATAATGCTCTGGTTAGGCCCCATTTAGAATACCGTGTCCAGTTTGGGGCCCCACACCTCAGGAAGGACATGTTAGCACTGGAGCGTGTCCAGTGGAGATTCACACGAATGAAAGGCACATCTAATATAAGATGAATGGCTGAGGATCCTGGCATTGTATTCATTAGAGTTTAGAAGGTTGAGGGAAGATCTACTAGAAGCTTACAAGATAATGCATGGCTTAGAAAGGATGGACACAAGGAATTTGTTTCTGTCAGTCAGACAGACTAGGGCACGTGGGCACAGCCTTTGAATTAGAGAGGGGTCAATTTAGAATGGAAATGAGGAGACATTTCTTCAGCCAGAGAGCAGTGGAAGCATGACATTAAATGTCTTCAAGCCAGAGATTGCTAAATTCTTAATCTCACAAGGAATTAAGGGATATGTGGAGAGTGCAAGTAAGTGGTGTTGAAATGCCCATCAGCCATGATTGAATGGTGGAGTGGACTCTATGGGTCAAATGGCCTTACTTCCACTCCTATGTCTTATCGTCTTACGGTCTTAAAACTGGGAAGTTACTTGCGAAGGTTGGAGGCAGCACACAGCGATGCAGAGAGAGCATAATGCTGAAGGGGACAACTCAGTGGGAGAGAGATGATAATATATTGGAGGACATGTGTTGCAGTGGAGTGTGAGGGGGTTGTCGGGGGGGAAACGATGGTCATAGCCACCCTGGCAACAGTAGAAGGGCAGTGCAGCACCATGGTCAACATGAGTATGCTGTAGGGTTTTGGCTCAGGAGGTAATGTTGGAAGATGATGTAAATTGAAGAGGTGTGTGGGAATGGGGTGACATTGGCTCAGTGGTTAGCACTGCTGCTTCACAGTGCCATGGACCTAAGTTCAACTCCACCTTTGGGCAACTGACTGGGTAGAGTTTGTACATTCACCCCGTGTCTGCATGGGTTCTCTGGTTTCCTCCCACAGTCCAAAGATGTGTAGGTTAGGTGGATTGGCCATACTAAATTGTACATAGTGTCCAGGGATATGTATGTTAGGTAGATGAGCCATGGGAGATGCAGGGCTATAGTGTAGGGGGGTGGAATGGCCTGCTTCTAGATTGTTGGGGGTTGAAGTATTTATCGAAAGCATATGTGGAAGCTCAGTCTTGATGTTGGTGCCCACAGTGAGTGCAAGCAACAAACGTTCATTTAGGTTCACAGGGGACGTATGCAGCTTTATCAAACTTTAGAGAGGCCACACTTGGAGTATTGTGCACACGTCTGGTGACCACACTACCTGAAGGATGTGGAAGCTTTGGAGAAGGTACAGAAAAGATTTATGGGTCTGATATGTGAAATTGTAGCTATGAAGAAAGGTTGGACAGACTGGGTTTGTTTTCATTGGAATGCAGGAGGTTGAGGGGCGACCTGATAAAAGTTCATGAGGTTGTGAATGGCATGGATAGAGTGGAAAATATGAGGCTTTTGCCTAGGCTGGAGGGGTCAATGACTTGGGGACACGGGTTCAAGGTGAGAGGGGTCAAGTTTAACAGAGATGTGTGAAGTAAGTTTTCACACATTGGGTTGCGAGTGCCTGGAGAACACTGCCAGAGGAGGTGGTGGAAGCAGACACAACAACAGCATTCAAGAAGCACCTGGACAAATACACGAATAGGAAGGGAATAGAGGGATACGGATCCTGTAAGTGAAGACAGGTTTAGTATGGAAGGGCAAAATGTGTCAGCACAGGTGTGGAGGGATGAAGGGCCTGTTCCTGTGCTGTAATGTTCTTTGTTTCTTTTGTTTGTTCTTTGGCATCTTCATTACCAGGCAGAGCCTCTGACTCAATCTTATAAACAATACTGACATTCTTGGGTGTTGTGAGAGTGGGGAGGGGCACAAGGCACCAGTAATCACACAGGGCTTACAATCTCCTACTGCAATCACACACAGTGGCTTTTAGTGCAAAGATTAAAGTAAGGTCTTCAGTGAGAGGTCCACATCAAGACATTCCCACGAGGTCTCACACACAGTGATGGGGTAAGAACCAGGTAATCTGCTTTTGTGATGCTGTTTCAAGGGTGAAAATTGACCAGGCCTCTGAAGAGATCCACCCCAGGGATCAGAGGGGATCATGAGTTTGAAGGGCTGTTTATGGAAGAAGAAAGTCTGCTGCCTTGGGGTTAAAGGAGGATGTTCCTGAGAAATAGTTAAATATGAAACACTAAATTCCTCTAATTGTTACTTCAGAAAGGGTGAGAAAAACACGACCAACAATCAAAAATGTAAACTTGTAGAAACTGACATTAGAAGTAAACATCTCTGGTCAAAGAGAAAGATATTTGACAGCTGACAGCAATGAACAAACTCATCCCATACCCACTGGATCTAGTGTACAGGCCCAGAAAACTCCCACTAAAAAAAAATCTCATTAATTTCAGTAAACTGAGATTGGGTTCCACTGAGAAATAGCGAAGGTAGCAAAGAGTGGACTTTCACAATCTCAAACTGTCCCAAACAGCTAGAGCTTCACTGGGTCAATGTTGTGAAGGTAGGAAAACGTAAAATTCCCAGAAGCAGTGATAGTTTTCATTTGTATTGTATTTACACTTCCTCTAAAGCAACTTTTGTTTGTCTCATTAGCCACTCTCTTTTGCCTTACACTATCAATCTGTTGATGTTTCAGTCAGTAGTACCTTCCACACTATAACAGATCTTTTCTTTATTTCTTTCCTTGCTCCTGGACTTGCCAAAAACATTTCTATTTCCAATAAAAGGCCACAGACCTGAAACCTTGGTTGAATCTCATGGTTCCACCTCCCAGGGCACAATAGCAGGCAGGAAGGATGTAAAATTGTTTATGCCCACCCTCATCCAACTCTCCGGTTTTTTTTTACTCCTGTGTCAGGCAAGTACTTGGTCGCCCCATCAGACCATGGATCAATTGAGGCCTTTAATAAAGGCCTCCTCTGATAACTATGGCTTTTACCTGCAATGGGGGAGGGTGTTGCCAAGTCTGCTGAAGACTCAGCCCATTAACCCTCGAATCTCGACAGGTGCAAGTAGGCCATTTGGCCCAATTAATCCACAACGACTCTCAGAAAGAGCATCCCACCACGTCCCTGTAACCATGCATTTCCCATGGTTAACCCACCTAGCCTGCTCATCCCTGGACATGATGGCAACTTGGCGTGGCCAATCCATCTAACTTGCACATCTTTCGACTGTCGGAGAAAACTGGAGCACCTGGAGGAAACCCACTCAGACACGGAGCGAATGTACAACTCCCTACAGACAGTCAGCTGAGGGTGGAATTGAACCTGGGTTTCCTGGTGCTGCAAGGTAGCAGTGTTAGCCACTGAGCCAGAGTGTTGCACTAACCCTGTTTCTCACTGCACACATGCTGCATGACCTGCCGAGTATTTCCAGCATTTTCAACTTGAACAACGTGAACTGTTTAAGGGTTTTGCTGAGGGCTACATATTGGCCCAGGACATCAGAAAGACTTTTCTGGTTCTTTGAAAAAGCATTAAAGGATCTTTGAGCTCCACCTGAGAGAAAACGTTGGACCTCAGTTTATTGTCTTATTCAAAAGACAAAACCACAGACAGTGCAAAATCTCTTGTAGTACTGCACTTGATTGTCAGTCTCGATTCTGTGCTAACACCTTTGGGGTACAAATTGAACTTATAGCCTCCTGGCTTAATATAGTCAGTCAAGGCTGATACAAAAAGTAGAGCCGTGAGTTCTGACAGAGTCATATCAAACTCAAAACTTTGACTCTGTTTCTCTCTCCACAGATGCTGCCAGACTTGCTGAGATTTTCCAGCATTTTTCTGTTTGTTTTAGACTTTCACCACCTCCTGTACTTTGCCTTTATTGGAAGAGTTGCAGACTGTTTGGAATAAAAGGAATGTGTTTGCAAATTCACATTGTGTCTTGTGTTCCAGCCAGGTTAGGTTGAATGTGTTGCAAAGATAAACTCACATCAAACTGTCAGATTTGGTGCAAATGGGTGATTCAGGAACTCTGGTCCCAACCTCTTGCCTTGTCTATTTGACATGAGGTTGCTATGATCCTCAGTGACTTGAACATATCATTCCTGAGGCACTCAGAGAAACAGCAGAAACTCATTGGCACAGAATCACACTTGGAGCTGTTACATTCCTAGACCCCATTGTCAGAATGCAGCCAAGTGTTCACAAACCTGCTGCTAATTAAAGTTTGTCGAATAAATAATTGTTGGTACTCTTCTTCAGCCACTCAGTGTCCACTTGTTTGATGGAACAATACTGTTTTTAGCCCGTTGTATACAGCAAGCCTCCGAGTAATGGGCAACTCTCAGAAATGTGCCAATTTAGAGGAAATAAATTTAATTATAACTAAACATTGTTGTTTTGGAAGCAGTCAGCGAGGAAAGGATTTTGTTGCTACACCATCTGCTTCCAATGATCATTTGTACACTTCGTTTTAACTGACTGACCCCAATTCATGTTTGATTTTGTTTTAAAAACACAAGGATTTGGTTTGCTACATAATTAGAAACTGACCCTTCTTACAAACATTTCGGTATAGACACATTACTGCCTCTCAGTTCTATAAACTGCTGACCATAATCTCATTGCTAACATTATAAACCAGATGTTAACGGTTTCAAACCCTATTCCAGGAATATCAGCGTGTAATCCAGACTAAAATTCCCAACCTTCAGACAAGATCACTGAACAGATTATGGAGTCACCATCACATTGTTGTTTGTGGGATCTTGCTGTGTATAAATTCACTTCCACATTTCTCTGCATTATATCAGATCATGTCTTAGGCGTAGGTTGAGGGATAAATCTGGCTAGGAAGAACCCCACTGCTCCTCTTCAAAACACATCCCTCCAAGACGGCAGACAGGAGATAACTGAAAGAATGCTTTCCTCAGATAGAGAGTTTGTCTCTATCTCCTGTGGCTTCGGACGCTGCAAGAGAATTCTTTTGATGACCAGATGGCCTTATTTGCTTGTCCAATCCCTAGTTTCCAAGTGTTTCATCTCAAATTGAACTTTGTATTGTAGATATATTCATGGGTTCCCTCCGATAGTCTCTCCGATAGTGAATACTTGGGCTAAATACAAGTGAGACTGCAGCAATGGCATTCAAATTTATAGTGGCATTCATGTCACTACCACGACATCAAGGTAATAAATGCCTCTAAAACTAACCTTATCCTTGGCCCTTGCTGTTCACATTGAATTAATACATTGGAAACTATAGACCACGAATTTCTACCCTGACATCAGCAGCGCTGGTATAAAGGATTGGGGAGGGTGAACTGCAAATTTTATTTGGCATGAAAGAAGCTTCCCTGAGTTCTTGTGCGAGTGAGAAAAACACTTTGTTGGAAGCTGGCTCAAGCATAGTCCCATTCACTGAAGACGAATCAATCACTTTCCACTAATTGCATTTGTTTGTAAGGCTTTGAGGGAGGTCCAAGTCTGCAAACAGGAACATTTATTTGCAAAGAAATTAATTATTGTGCCTTATAGGGTTCCATAGGGTTTCTAAATGTAATTTTTAATTATCTCAAATAGAGCTTCTCTTAAATGGTGGATTGATGCTGATTGAAATGCTTTTATGTTAAAAAAAAGCTGGACAAATTGCACTGAGTTATCAGTCTGAAATAAATCACTGAATTGCTTCTTCATACAAAACTGCTCTGGTTTGCGGCAGCCTTTTATACCTGGTAATATTTAACACAAAGAGATCTGATACCCACATGACAAAAGGAATCATGCAGGATAATGAGGTCATTTTTGTTACGAAAATCCCAAATGTTAAGGTGTATTTCTTCAGCGTCTAAGTCTGTATTGAACCTTGATTAGATCACACTTTAAGGACCCTGCACAGTTTCGGTTGCCATGTCACAAAACAGTGGTAGATATGCTGGAGACCAGGAAAACAACATTGCAAGTGTCTTACCAAACATGCATGGTTATGAGTGTCAAAAACAAATGAACGGCCAAGGGTCTCTTTACTCCAGACAAAGAGAATGATGCGGGATGACCTGAAAGAGACATGTAAAACTTTAACATAGTAGGCAAAGAGGGGATACGTTTATTCATAAGAGAAGAGCAGAACTGGAGGCACATCAATGTTAAATAGTCATCAAGAGATCAAACAGGGAATTCTGAGGAAATGCATTAATCTCAAAAGTGGTGAGAGGGTGGAAATTACGACCACAGGAAATAGTCCAGGCAAGTAGTATGGTGTGCATTTAAAGGGAGGTGAGATGAGTTTGAGGGCGAACAGGGATAGAGATGTATGAGAAGAATAAGTAGGAAAGATAGTGAAGGCTCAAGCATCGCCTGTTTCTGAGCTGCTTGTTTGGTGTAATGTTGAAATGTCAGTGGCACTCTTTATCAGATGAAATATTAAACTGAGAAGCTACCTGCATCTCTATTGACAGGAATGGAATCATCACACATGACAATCTCTATACGTGTTTGCATAGCTAATCTGATTTTGACTCCATGGCCTGTAAGCCTTGGTGGGCTTTGTGTCATTGGGGAGAAGGAAACTTCACAGTTGATCCCACTAACTATCATCCCATCCTCCCACATACATCTCCAGCAGAGACAGGGCAGCACAGTGGCTCAGTGGTTAGCACTGCTGCCTCACAGCACTGGAGAGAAAATGTGTTGCTGGAAAAGCGCAGCAGGTCAGGCAGAATCCAAGGAACAGGAGAATCGACGTTTTGGGCATAAGCCCTTCTTCAGGAATGAGGAAAGTGTGTCCAGCATGTGTCCAGCAGGCTAAGATAAAAGGTAGGGAGGAGGGACTTGGGGGAGGGGTGTTGAAAATACGATAGGTAGAAGGAGGTCAAGGTGAGGGTGATAGGCCGTTTCAGAGAATGTTTCAGAGAACACCTCTGGGACACCCGGACCAACCAACCCAACCACCCCGTGGCTCAACACTTCAACTCCCCCTCCCACTCCACCAAGGACATGCAGGTCCTTGAACTTCTCCATCGCCAGATCATAGCAACACGACGGTTGGAGGAAGGGCGCCTCATCTTCCGCCTAGGAACTCTCCAACCACAAGGGATGAACTCCGATTTCTCCAGTTTCCTCATTTCCCCTCCCCCCACCTTGTCTCAGTCAAATCTCTCGAACTCCGCACCGCCTTCCTAATCTGCAATCTTCTTCCTGATCTCTCCGCCCCCCCCACCCCACTCCGGCCTATCACCCTCACCTTGACCTCCCTCCACCTATCGCATTTCCAACGCTCCTCCCCCAAGTCCCTCCTCCCTACCTTTTATCTTAGCCTGCTGGACACACTTTCCTTATTCCTGAAGAAGGGCTTATGCCCGAAACGTCGATTCTCCTGCTCCTTGGATGCTGCCTGACCTGCTGCACTTTTCCAGCAACACATTTTCAGCTCTGATCTCCAGCATCTGCAGTCCTCACTTTCTCCTCACAGCACTGGGGACCTGGGTTCCCTTCCACCCTCAGGCAACTGTCTGTGTGGAGTTTGCACATTCACTTGGTGTCTGCATGAGTTTCCTCTGGGTGCTCTGGTTTTCTTCTCTAAAGATGTCCAGGTAAGATGGATTGGCCATGCTAAATTTCCCATTGTGTATGGGTTAGCCACAGGAAATGCAGTGATAAGGGGTGGGATGCTCTTCAGAGGGTCAGTGTGGACTCGACGGGCCAAATGGCCTGCTCCCGCAATGTAGGGATTCTATTTTGTGACTGCCAATAAATATCACCATCGTCCAAATATCCTTAATTCAAAAACATCTGATGACAAATTTAATCAACATACTCCAACAGAGGTTAGGGAATTCCGGGCTCAAAATCTGGGCTTCATGTTTTAATGTGATAGGGGAGATTTGATTATTTGATTGTTCAAGAATTAATGACCCTCTGATTTGTTATCTTCCGTTGAAATATCATTTAAGGCTGCAGTGAATGCAAAATGTCATCCAGGTAAAGGAGTTGACCCACACCTTGTGTGTGGCTGCCCAGGCCTTCTGAATGAATTGATTGACGGCTTTCATATGGTTGCTGTCACTTGATCTAACATCTTCTCCTGAGAAAAGCATAAGGTCTATTAGAGATCACAAACGATACTCAGTGCATGGGGAGATGAAAAATGGGGGCACGGTTCTCAACAAAAAAAATCTTCACAAAGCAATGTAAATATTGAAATATTAAGGAGGAGGAGGTATACAATGGTGGATGGGATAAACAGAATGAGAGGAAATACTAAGTGATTTTACATCTTTGAAAGTATATAAATTGCTAAGCTGAAAAGAGATGTGTCCTTGAGTGCTAAGTGAAGCATAAAAAGGAAAATAGCAGAGACCTAGGCCATCATTTTCCAATTCACCCTGGCTACAGACTTGCTGTAGGACGGCTGCTAATGTAAACTTGTTTAAAAAGGGAGGAAGTGATATACTGAATGATTACGCAGCAGTCAGCCAAACCTCAGTGGTGGGAAATTTATTGGAAAAATTCAGAGATCATAAGGAACAAAGGCTGGAGTAAGCCATTAGACCGTTTAAACTTATCGACCGTCGAAAACATCTTCTGCCTCAACGTCACCATTCCACAATATCACCATATCTTTAAATTCCTTTTACTACCCCCCCCCCAAATCTATCAATTGCGTCCTTCATAAAGAGGGCGATTTCCCCCCCCCCACCCCAGTTTCGGTGCAATTGTTCTCCGTGGTCCGAACATATTATAGGGAACCTTCCGGAACCAGGGACCAGGGGGCTGCTGGGAAGGTATGTTGCACATTTAAATGAATGAGCTTGCTCCTATCTGGGGTTTTGGGTTTCCATAGTTGGTCATGGAATCTATCCCCCGCAGGTTTGGGGGGACCACTGTATTTCACAACTGGGCAGGCTCCCTTCTCCCCATTTGTAGAACCTGGGGCTCTCGCAAGATGTAGAGGGAAGGAAAGGAAGAAGATCTTCTGAGAGCAAATAGATGTCAGGGATGGCACTTCAGTGTAAATATGTTCTCACATTGATAATTATCCATTCACTTTTTATTAGAATAGTATTCAACTGGAGTGGGTTCAGAGAAGATTTACCAGGTAAGGAAGGTCTGAGTCATAACAAGAGGCTGGATAGGCTGGGACTTCTTTCATTGGACTGTCTGAGATTGAGAGGTAACCTTACAGGAGTTTATAAAATCATGAGGGGTATACATAGAGTTACTGGGAGGTGTCTTTTCCCGAGAATGGAGGATTTCAAGACTGGGAGGCATATTTTTAAGGTGAGAGGAGATAGATTTTAAAAAGTCATGAGGGACAAAATATTTACACGGAGGGTGGCTCACAAGTGCAATGAACTTCCTGAGGAAGTGGTGGATATGAGCACAATTAAAAGATATTTGGCCCTTGACATTGAGAATTTGATTGTTCCTTCTCAATGTAATTCCAGAACCATTTCACCATCCCATGTGGAGAAAATTCTGCCCTTAGACTTGGTGATTCCTGATTGGCCAACTCTATACAGACTGGAGCAAGGGAGATTGGAGGTCACTCAGCCCCTGGAACCTGTTATGCTGTTTATTCGGATTCCTGTTGGTCTGTACCGTAACTTCGACCATTCATTTTTACTCCAAATCTCTCAACATCCTAAACCAACAGAAATGAGCTATTGGGAAAGGCTGAATAGGCTAGGGCTGTTTTCCCTGGAGCATTGGAGGCTGAGGGGTGACCTTAAAAAGATCTGTAAAATTATGAAGTGTTTGGATAGGATAAATAGACCAGGTCTTTTCCTTAGGATGGGGGAGTCCAGAACTAGAGGGCTAGATTTAGGGTGAGAGGGGAAAAATTTAAAAGAAACCTAAGGGGCAACTTTTTCACGCAGAGGGTGGTGCATGAACAAATGAGCTGCCAGAGGAAGTGGTGGACGCTGGTACAATTACACCATTTAAAAAGCATCTGGATGGCTATATAAATAGAAAAGAGTAAGATTGATATGGGCCAAGTGAATCATTGTATTGCTTCTGCCTCACAGGCATAATGTTGCATGATGTGGTCAACAGAACTTGGGTCAGAATTTTTGGCCCACGAAGAAGTCAAGGTGTAATGTCAAAGGTGTCTTGTGTGGGGGTCTGTTTAATCCTCATGACCTTTGAATGACCTCATATCAGACAGAAGTGGAGCCCCCTTGCTCACAGAATGAAACCCTGACCCTGCCCATTCCAGTTGTGGAAACAGCCATTTTTATCTCCATTACCATGTTTGGTTGAGAGTGGGAGGAAACATTGATCACATTTCATTGAGTGAGTCACAAACTCAACCTCTCACGTGACCCCTCTATCCCCAAATGTACATATTCCCTTCCTGGTTGCCTTCCCTGTCAACTCTATTGTTTTGATTATCCCCACATTCCCACCTAACTAATCTATTAAACTGTCCGTCGCTCTACTTTACTGCCTTAGCCCAGTCTCATTGCATTACCATGTCAAACATCATGGTGCATTGTCACTCCACTGACACCTTCATGCTCTGCCCATCCCGCTCCCCAAATGCACATTTTCATCCCATCCTTTATTATATCTATATTTTGAGTTGCTCCTCCTTCATGATTATTTTCCCCCTGTATCCCAGTACGCTGCCTTCAATCACCAGAAATGTGGTCCTCAGCTTTCCTGACAAATCCTCCCTTGACTTTCAGTGAGCAGACTCCCAGGTCTTCCTATGAGTCACTCTCTTCATCAACAAGGAAGGACAGCCCTGACTAATGAATGACCAGTCACCAGACAACCTCCATGTCCAACTCCCTGACTGACTCACTGTGACAACTCTTGACTGGTTGTCCTGGACTATCAGGACTGACCATGGCCCCACTCCTTGGAGTGCTGTGATATGGCGCCCTTGGCTCTGATCTTCCCAAATGGCCAATCAGTCAGGCTCAAGCTCCTGGACTGATGGCCGATATTGCCATTGACTTACTGGGCCCGGTTGGCTGGTTCCCTTGACTGGTGGCTGCCTCCTTCGACTTTGTTGAACTGTTCACCCGGAGAGTTTAAGATGTGGTTGTTTGGTTGAAGATAAGCAGTAGGTTTGCACAGTAGGCGGGTGACATATGAAATAGGTGTGTGATTGAGGCAGCACGGCGCTGGACAACAACATGTCCCATCCCTTTGACTGATCACTGCTAATAATCATGACAACATACTTGGCTTTGTGTCTGCTTTAAACAGCAAAGCAAGACAGAACTACAGTGAGCCTTTTAGCTCTGGCTGAGGGAACAAAGTGCAAAAAGACGTGGCAAAGATGCTATGAACATCTCACTTCTGCTGGCCTCACTCTGTTTCTTAACTGGCCTGTCAATGCCCACATTGTTCAGGAGCCAGGAAGATCCAACCGACATTTACTTGCTGAGATTGATGTTTCCTGAAGATACCATGAGGTAATGGCCTCCCGATAAGAGTCCTTCCCTCTCTTCCTGTGTCTTCATGCAGCTTGACCTTCTCTGTGCTGCCTCTTTCCTGTCTGTGTCACCCTGCAGGCCAAGGTGATTGAAATTTTCAGCAGCTATGACTGGGAGTACATGCCCTGAACAGAACATTTGAGATCAGACCCAAGGTCTTTGCCAAATGCCCACAAACTCACTGTAGACTTCAGCAACATTAAGTAGCAGAACAAGCTCTGCAGGAGTTCCTCAGGATAGTGTCCTAGGTTCAACCATCTTCAGCTGCTTCATCAATGACCTTTCCTTCATCATAGGGTCAGAAGTAGGGATGCTCGCCGGTGATTGCACAATGTTCAGCACCATTTGTGAATCCTCAACCACTGAAGCAATCAATGTTCAAATGCAACAAGATCTGGACAATATCCAGGCTTGGGCTGGCAAGTGACAAGGAACATTTGCGCCACACAAATGCCAGTTTATGACTGTCAAAAATAAGAGACAATCTAACTATCGCCCCTTGGCATTAAATGGTATTATCATCACTGAATCCTCCACTATCAACAACCTGGGGGTTATCAATGACGAGAAACTCAACTGAACTCACCACATAAACACAGTGGCTACAAGAGCAGGTCATAAGCTAGGAATACTGCAGTGAGTAATTCACCTCCCGACTCCTCAAAGGTTGTCCACCATCTATAAGATACAAACCCAGATTGTGATGGAATACTCCTCACTTACCTGGATGGGTGCAGCTCCAACAACACTCAAGAAGCTTGACACCATCCAGGACAAAACAGCCTGCTTGATTGGCACCACATCCACAAGTATCCACTCCCTCCACTACCAATGCTCAGTAGCAGCAGTGTGTACTGTTTACAAGATGCACTGCAGAAATTCACCAAAGATCCTCAGACAGTATCTTCCAAACACATATAGGACAAGGACAGCAGATATATGGGAACACCATCACCTTCAAGTTCTCCTCCAAGTCACTCACCATCTTGACTTGAAAATATATCACCGCCCCCTTCACTGTTGTTGGATGAAAATCCTGGAATTCCCTCCCTCATGGCATTGTGGGTCAACCCACAGCAGGTGGACTGCAGCAGTTCAAGAAGGCAGCTCACCACCGCCTTCTCAAGGGCAACTAAGGACAGGCAATAAATGCAGGCCAGCCAGTGACGCCCATTTCCTATTAAATGAATAAATTAAAAGGACTATCAAATCTAACTCAACAACAGTAAATGAATCAGCATCGATCTGAGTGGATGATGCTTTCTTTGAAAGTGATGATCGTTCCTCCTGCTCCTGTCAATATTCAGGGCGAGATGTTTAATGACAAGGGGGAGACCATTCATGTCCACAGGCTGCTTGTTAATGTTCGGAGGGAGATTGTTAGCGCCCAGGGGGAGACTGTTCCAATCTAGTGTCAGATTGTTAATATCCAGTTGGGCAGCATTAATGGGTGTGGAGGGGAGCATTTTCTGTTGGCATTGAATTAACACAGTATATTTTCTGACTCCCACCAAATGAAGTAAATTGAAAGTATTGCATGCATTTGTCTCAAAAAAATTCCATCACATTCTATGTCACTCTTTCCTTCATTTCATTTTTATTTCTTATTTCTCTCTTTTGCCTCCAGCTTTTCTTTTAACGCATCATGTGCACAAGTTGGGGGTTGGGATGAGAGCATAAATATGAAGACTGCTTGACATTCTGTTTAATACTGTACGGCAAGGCATTAATCATGCTCACTTCAGTCAACCTAAATTTGATGAATGGGTGGGCTGTGGTATTCTCTACAACTCATTTCCTGGAAATATTTAACAAGAGCATAGGGAGTGAAAGGGAAAGAAAGAAAAATGAAAGGTAAAGAAACATGAAAGCCTATGTAACAAAAAGCAGGAAATGTGAAGAGAAAAGCAAAAACATCTGAATGCTTTTAAACACCGCATCTCAATCCCTCAGTTAAATGGCATCTCTGCAAAACTAAAGCAGAATAAATTCACTGCCTGATGATCTAACCATGCCATTCTAAGTCAGAGCTGATCACCTTGTGGACCTCCTTCCTCCTAAGTGCTACAACATTACTAGAATAATGCATTCTGCAATTTAATTATTAAAATTCCAGCCAGCAGCTTCTGAGTCTTAGCAAGTTATAGAATACTGCACCATGCAGAGGAAGCACTCCTGTAAAGATTGAGTACAGAATTGAATTCAGGATAAGTTATATCTGCTCCACATTAGCTGCTGCATGCTTATTTTCATCTAACCCTAATCTCATGTCCTTCTGCTCTTTTGTCTCTCAGACACTTGTCTGGCATTCTATGAGATGCATCGATGCCATTTCTCTCAATGTGATAGCAAATCATTCTATCGCTCTTTTCCATGAAGAAGTTTCTCCTGAATTTCGTATTGGATTTATCAATAATTATTTTATACTTATGGCCCCAAGTTTTAGCCTTGAACAACAAGTGAAATTATCTGTTTCATTCAATCCCTTTATAATTTTAAAAGGTCTACCAGGTCACCTCCAAAAATTTTCTTTTTGACAAAAAGAATCCCAGTTTGTTTAGTTTATATACTGTTGGTTTGGAGCTCGAAGTTCTGCAATTCATCCTTTTTTTTGCACCTTCGCTTATGTTTATATATCCTTATTTCTAGACTTTGCACAGTCCTCCAAATATGTTCACATGGGCTTCATCAGAACTATTTTAGCTAACTTTGAGTTTAACAGTTATAGCGCTGTGGTTCAAAAGATTACACTCCTATAAATGACAAATCCACAGAATAAAACATATTTGAATGGTTACTTGTCAGTTTTCGCTAAACAAAATCTGGGAAATTTAAACAAGGTGATAGCAGAAAGTCAAACAGAGCTCCAGCATGTGAACAGGGAAACAGTTCTTTAAGCATGGCACTGTGGTTAACCTCAGGACATCCCATAGTAGTTTACAACCACTGAACTAGAGTCATAGAGATGTGCAGCACGGAAACAGACCCTTCAGTCCAACTTGTCCATGACCAGATATCCTAACATAATCTAGTCCCACTTGCCAGCACTTGGCCCAAATCCCTCTAAACCCTTCCTATTTGTATACCATCCAGATGCCTTTTAAATGTTGTAATTGTACCAGCTCCTACCTACTTATAGAAACATAGTTTCTGCTGTAATTAAGGAAACTGATTAGATTAGATTAGAAACAGGCCCTTCGGCCCAACAAGTCCACACCGACCCGCCGAAGCGCACCCACCCACACCCATTCCCTACATTTACCCTGCACCTAACACTATGGGCAATTTAGCATGGCCAATTCACCTAACCTGCACATTTTTTGGACTATGGGAAGAAACCGGAGCACCCGGAGGAAACCCACGCAGACACTGGGAGAATGTGCAAACTCCACACAGTCAGTCGCCTGAGGCGGGAATTGAACCCAGGTCTCTGGTGCTGTGAGGCAGCAGTGCTAACCACTGTGCCACTGTGCCAATTAATTTTCACACAGCAAAATCTCTCATGCAGCAATGACTTTGGTTTAATGAATACCACAGAATTTCAGAATGTTTACAGCACTGAAGGAGGTCAATCATCTGTGCATCCAGGTCAGTTTTGATTGGAGTTCCCAATTTCATATCCTACATGCCACCAATGCCTGATCATTCCTACCCTTACAAATCGGATTGGTAAAGATTAATTTACAGTAAGTCTCTATCATTCTTACTGTGGTAGCAGTTCAGTGGATACCTGTACTCTGCAAAGTTCCAGTTCTAGCCTGTAGGGACTCATTTGAAAGGCTAGTTAGAAGCTCTGTAGTGGAGGCTACTTTCTCTGCATGTTAGACATTCTCACAATTCCCCATGCCGCCAATTCATTACTGTCTCCTCCTTCCTCTCCATAATGTGGGTGACACGTCTGTAAATACTGGCCAAGTTTCTGACATACCCCTAGTGCTCATAACTGGAGAGAATTATTTCCACCACTCTAACAAACAACACAATCATGCCATCAAGGTTTAGCACTGGTGCATGGTGGGACATCCTATGACAGTACACCCTCAGAAAGAATGAGGTCCTCTGAAAACCTGTGAAACATGGACGTCCTGTGTTACTTGCTGCACAAATCGAGGCCCTGGCATTCAAAGGAAAATCTAGTCACTTAGTGGTGGCAATGTCCCAGTGTTGGCAACCATCATTCTCCATCCTGCCATAGCTCATCGATGAAATGAAATCAATATGTGTGAGTCATTTGTAATCCAGCTTCATTTTAATTTCAACAATAAACTTTATTGACAAAAAAAAAGTCTCTTTGTATATGTACATTGACACAAAAGCAATTTGGTTCTGCACTGTTGCAAATCAAGCAAACAAACAAAACATTGAACTTTGACTCGATCCCAAAAAAAATCCAAAGACTTCTCTTCGACAATAGCAACATTTACGTATATTTGAGGTAGTAGGAGGGTCCAATAACTGTACAGGACCCCATTTACCTTTAGCTGAAAGACCTCAAACGAAGGCCTTCCCCTTCTGCCCCAGGCTTTAGTGTGTCCTGCAGCACAAAGTCCTGGACCTTGGAATGTGCCAGTCTGAATGTACTCAGTTGAGGTTAACTCCTTGCTCTGGAAGACCAACATGTTTCGGGCAGACCAAAGAGCATCTTTCACTGAGGTGATGGTCCTCCAGGCACAGTCGATGCTTGTCTCGGTGTGCATCCCTGGGAACAGACCATTGAGCACAGAGTCCATCATGGAACTGCTCAGGATGAGCCTGACAAAAACCACTGTGCCTTTCTCCAGGCTTCCTTTGCAAAGGCACATTCCGGAAGGATGTGCGTGATAGTCTCAACAGCAACTCCCCCTCCCCCCCACACCAAACCACTGCAGCCATTTTGAGGGCAGCGTGTGGTGGTGCAGACCAACCAGGCATGCATGAGGGATCTTACAAGTAGTGCCTTCTCACCACCAGCTGAACAATGTCTGGGTCATTGTTGGAAAATTCTGGTGATGAGACATTCGGTCAAATGACTTTGACAGTCTGCTCAGGGAACAGGATCAAGGATGGTGACAACTTCCTGTAGACTTGTGGTCATATATATTTTTCTTTGCAAATTTTGCCACAAAGGAATGTGATATGGAACAGTCCAACTACTTGGAGCATTCTGCAGCAATGAGGTCAGTCCCATCCTTCACATCACCGGGGGACAGATAGAACTTCAATGCACAGTGACACTAAGTGTTTACATATGATTGTCTATGCACAATTTGATGCAGCTGCACATAAAGGTGGCCATCAGGATGAAGGCAGCATTGGGTACGTTCTTCCCCGCCTTAGCCAGGGTTTTGTACATAGTGTCCCTGCAGATCCGGTCTATCTTAGACCTCTAGATGAAATGGAGGATGACTTGGGTGACTGCAACTGCACAGTTTTGTGGAATGGGCCAGACCTGCGCCACATACAACAGAGAGAGTTGTACAACACACCTGATGACCAGGTTTTTGCCCACATTGGAAAGGGTGCAGTGCTCCCAAAAGACCAGTTTCTGCTACACCTTGGCAATGCGCAACTCCCAAGATTTTGTGCATGCCAGAGTCCTTCCAAACTGTATTCCCAGCATCTTCAGGTAATCTGTCCTGATGGTGAAGGGGATAAAGGATCAGTCGGCCCAGTTCCCAAAGAGTATGGCCTCGTTCTTGCTTCGATTCACCTTGGCTCCCAAGGCCAGTTCAAACTAGTCGCAGGTGCTCATCAGTCTGCGCACTGACAGCGGATCCAGGCAGTAAACAGCACTGTCATCCATGTACAGGGAGGCATTGACCTGCAGGCCCCCACTGACTGAATAGTCCACTCTCTCAGGCGCACATCCTTCCTGATGGAATCAGCAAAGGGCTCCAAGCAACATACAAACAAGACAGGAGGGAGTGGGCAGCCCTGCCTGACTCCGGATCTGATCGGGAAGCTTTCAGATTGCCACCCATTGGTTGAGAGTGCGCTAACGATGTTGTTGTTGAGCAGTTCGATCCAATTGTGGAGTCCCTCCTCAAAGAGAGCACATCCCACATGTGGGTGTGTGATATCCTGAAAAAGGCCTTCTTTGCACAGACGGAATTTCACATTCCCCCCAAGGTCCCATACTTCCCGCAGGACAACCTGAGCTGCCTCTGGAATTTTAGTTTTGCCCCTTTTAGGGACATAAAGTGGCCGGGCCCTGTATCGACTGGTGCTACACACCATCCACCTCTTCTCCCTCATCCACCGCCCAGACACGCCTTGGCGTGCCCATTGGCCACCGGGCGGTGGGGATCCCCAGTGGAGGGCTCTCCACGCAAGCGTCCTCCCCCTTTCTCTCGGGGATCTGGGGTGGAGGGTGCTGCATGCGGCGGTCCCCTGCAACCGCAGATTGTGGTAGTTCACCAACGCCCAGCCCAACTGCTTGTTCTGTGGTGCTATGGAGTCTGTGGACCATGTATATATTGGATGTGGGCATTTGCACTCCCTTTTTGATTTTCTTAAAAACCTCCTTGTCTGTTTTTGGTTGCACTTCAGTCCCACGCTCCTGATCTTCGGGCACCTGATAAGGAGGGCAGAAGGCAGTTCTGGGGACCTCCTTGTTGGTCTGCTCCTGGGCCTGGCCAAACTGGCCATAAATAGGTCCAGGCAGCAGGCCGTGGAGGGGGTTGTTAGGGCCAACTGCCTGCCCCTTTTCCACGGTTATGTCAGAGCCCGGGTGTCCTTGGAGAAGGAGCAGCTGGTGTCCACCAACACCCTGGAGTTGTTCAGGGAGAGGTGGGTGCCGCAGGGAGTGGAGTGCATTATTTCCCCCTCCAACTCTATTATGATTTAATTCCTGCCCTCCCCTTCACTCTTTGATCACACAGCATTGCCCTTTGATGTCAAGGGCACTGCTTGTCACTGGCCACTCGGGTGTTTCTTTTCTTCCTGGTGGTGGAAATTTGAATAAAGATTTGTGCACCTTGTGTCTCTCACTGTGTCTCACACCTGCACACACACAACATGGTCCTGGGGGAAAATAAGCACAAAAAAAAAGAAAAAATGAAAAAAATAAGAACAGAAGTCTCAGGGATTCTGTTCACTCTGAGAGCTGGATCTGAGGGAGCTGAATCAGTGTCAAGGCCAAAAAAAAAGACAAAGGCCTTCTCTTGGTCCAGGCTGATGAGGCAGGCGTCCACACACACACACACACACACACACACACACACACACACACACACACACACACACACACACACACCCCCCGTCCTGCACACAGACAATCGTATCCATGAGGACTGTGAGGCTCTCAGAGATTGTCCTGCCCGGTACAGCCCATAATTGATTGGGGTGAATCACTTATCCCACAGCAGACCTGATCAGGTTGGCGATGACCTTAGACAGGATTTTGTAACTTGCATTCAGCAGTGAAACGGGTCACCAATTTCTAATTCCCTCCCTCTCCCCCTTCCACTTGTGGATGAGGATGATGATACCTTTCCTCATGGATTCGCATGTGCTCCCTGCCAGAAGCATACTGTTGTACCCCTCCAGCAGGTCCTGGCCAATCAAGTCTCACAGAGCTGAATGCAACTCAGCCGGTAAGCTGTCATTTCCAGGACTTTTATTCTTTTCTAAGGACTCGATGGTCTTGGTCAGCTCATCCAAGATAACGGCTGGTCCAGTCTCTCCGGCCTGCCATTGTTCAAGAGAATAGTGATGACTGGGAGCCCTAACTGTGTGTTTTGTGTCATACAGTCTGGCAGAAAAGGACTTGCTGATCCTCAGGATGAATTGACGTTACCGAGTCATCTTCCTCCTTCAGGCTGCTGAGAACAGAGTTCTCCTTGTGAAACTTCCAGAAGAAGAAGTGCAAGCAGATCTCATCCTGCCCCACAGTGCGGACCCTGGACTGGAAGATCATCTTGGGGAAGCCTCTGAGGCAAAGAGCGAGGCTTGCTGACCCTTCACCTCCTGGAGATTCTCCATGACATTGACCCCCATCGTCTGCTGCAGGAGTTGGGTCTGCATGGTTTTCTGGAGTCTGGACAGTTTTGCGTGCCTCTCTCTCACCTTCTGAACATCTTTGAGGATAAAGAACCTCTTGGTGTTCTCCCTGACTGTTACTCACCAGTCAGCTGGAGACTCAAAGAGGGGCTTCATGGTTCTTCAACCTATGTAATGTCTTTTGAGCCCCTCAATGTTTCCTGGGGTCAACAATTTAATGTTTAGCTTCCATATTCTCTTGCTCATCCAGTATTGTGACGTCGGCCAGCAGGAGGCAGTGGTCAGAGAAGAACACCTGCTTGACATCGGTGGATCTGATAAGAACATGCAGGAGACAAAACAGAAATCTACCCTTGAGCAGATGACCTGTCAGGCCGTGACCAGGTGTAATCCAGCCCTCAGTTTTTTGCCAGCTCCCTGACTCTCCATCTCTGACTGAGTATCTTGCAGACGTACCAGTTGTCTCCATGCTAGCCTCCTCTGCCTCAGTGAGCTTGACTATCCATATCTTGCCACCTCCAGTCTTTTCTCTCTCATTTGTGTTTTTGTCCTCTTCTACGAAGGATGAAGAAACGGTCTAGGATGTAACTGAGTGTTAGATATTCTACCGCTGGATTCAGTGATTTTGATTAATTTGGCTCTAAGAAGCATGCAACACATTGGCCAAGGAAAGTGGACAATGAATGGGTAAGTTGGGGGGTGGGGGCTGATAAAATGAGCTGAATGTAAAGGCAATGTGTAGCAGAATGGTGAGACGGTGTGAGGAATAATGGGATGAAGTGGACTAAACACTTTGAAGGTAAGTTAAAAATGTGGTGCTGGAAAAAGGCTTATGCCCGAAACGTTGATTCTCCTGCTCCTTGGATGCTGCCTGGCCTGCTGTGTTTTTCCAGCACCAGATTATTCAACTCTGGTCTCCAGCATCTGCAGTCCTCATTTTCTCCCACTTTGAAGGTAAGTGCCAGTTTTCTTTCTCTGAATGCTAAGAGAAAGTTTGTTTCTTCTCCTTCAGACCACCCCCAGCGGTAATTCCAATGTGAATCTAAATGCGACCCTTGTGCTATATCTACCCTCAAACCTAAGTATTGGTCCCTTTAACAACAGTTGAAATTGCACCACGTGAAATCCACATCAACTCCTGCGCAACTTGGTCACACAAAACTCAGAAATCAAAAGTAATTGATGTAATTAAATCGAGGTTGCAAAATTGGACATGCTCAGTTCACACAATTCCATTCCCTTTCGTCATGTGGGAACCATACTCAGACTAATTTTTTTGGGGCCTGAGGAACAGAGGAGGTGATGTGGTCAGGTTAACTGCAACACGAATAATGATGCAACAGCAGGACACTGAACACTATTCACATTCGGAACAAGAAAGGAAAATTCAAAGGACAATTAACCATCGTGGTATTTTGAGGATTACGATTGTCGTGTTCAGGGCTTGACTGCGGTCACAATCAATGGATTAACTATAGCATTGTTCAGAGGATTGACTGTAGTATTATTGTCTAAATAGAGCGTGGGAGAAAGCACAGGTTTCCATTGTGAGACTCAGGAAGCTAGATGTAGGAGATGGATCACATATCATACCAGCTTTTAATTGCTTCATCTCCAGCAGCACAAGGCAGAGGTGTTAGACAAATTCAAAAAGCCGAGACAGGATTTAAATTATAGACAAGACTTGGAGCTTTACCAACAGTTAAGAGTTGTTGGAATGATGAAGTGAAACCTAGTGCTCCACCAAATTCTTCTGAGACAAGAATTATAAATTTTGAATAATAGAATAAAGAGTTTAAAGTTAAGCAAAATTTATCTGCCTGATCCAAATTGATAAAAGGGCAAAACAAAAAGAACTTCAGATGAGTTCATTTCATACCATCAGTGACTAAATTGCAAGGACTAATTAGGGGGCTAACACAGGTTCAGAAAGAATAGTTGATCCTTGTTTAATCCAGAGGAATTTTGTTTGGATGTTGCCGAATGGGAACTGAAGGGAATGGACTGCCATGTGGTATATTTGAACTGTCAGAAAACTTCTGATAAAATGCCATATGAGAGACTTTTTTTGAGATTAAAGGGATGATTTGAAGATGGAAAGCAAAGTGTAGGAGTAAATGGATGTCTTTTGGACAGGCAACTAAATGCATACTTCAACGTTTTATGTTTTGACCTTTCATAACTAGGAAAGTAATAGTTAAAGTCTAGAACTCATTTGAACATTTAGTGAATAATTAGGGAAAACAAATACTGAATGTGGATCAATTTGAACAATAAGACGGAATTAAGAGGAAGGCAGCTAATTTTAAGTTAGCAAGCAGCCTTTACCCAAATTCCTGTTATGTGTTAGGCTCATCAAACAAACTATGTAGCCAGCTTTGAGAATGTCTATTTCTATAAGTTAGTATCAAAGACTGTGCTTTGAAAAGCCATGTTAAGCTACTCATAAAAAAAATGACAGGAAATGACAATTAGCAGGATAGATAATTTATTTTACACTGGTATGCTACAAATCTGTTCCCTTGTATCTGGTGAACTAAGAAAGCTGCTAGGATGTAACTCAGATATTATTTAATATCTTCTCACTGCAGCGTCTAAGCAGATGTACCTGAGGGAGTTGTAGAGTCATAGAATCAGAGCTGTACAGCATAGAAACAGACCCTTTGGTCTAACTCATTCATGCCGACTAGATATCTGAAATTAACCTAGCCTCATTTGCTAGCATGTCCCATATCCTTATAAACCCTTCCTATTCATATACCTATCCAGATTCCTTTTAAATGTTGCAATTTTACTAGCCTTCACCACTTCCTTTGGCCGTTCATTCCATACACGTACCACCCTCTGTGTGAAAGAAATTGCCCCTTAGGTCTCTTTTATATCTTTCCCCTCTAACCCTAAACCTGTGCCCTCTAGTTCTGGACTCCCCCACAGTGGGGGGGAAAAGACCTTGTCTATTTACACTATCCATGTCCCTCATGATTTTACAAACCTCTACAAGGTCACTCCGCAGCCTCCAACGCTCCAGGGAAAATTGTTCAAAATGGCGTCAGAATAAAATGCTCCAATTGGACGTCCTCTGCTCGCTACTTCATTTTCCTTTCTCCTTCTTGGTTTTCATCTTTACAGCAGTTTTCTCCTTGCCCTCCTTCAAACTTCTTAAATTACCCCGCCCTAGTTCTTAAACTATCCTCCCTACAAAGGTAGACCAGCCCCGGAGTGAGGAGCAGAGCGAGTCCTGGAAGGAGGCCAGCATGTGGAAGTAGCAAGGCCTCGTGCTCTGAGGCCTGGTGCGTACAGGCTTAGATTGGAAAGGACTATAAGGACTGCAGCTTGAGTACTTCATAGACACTTGTTATTCTCATTCTGGACCTTTAAACTCTGCATTCGCATGCTAATCTACTTTTCTACTATCTCAAATTCTGTGACAACACTTCAAGTATCTGTACTTAAGATGGCACCAAGAAGTGACATTACTCAGAATCAGAATCAGATTCCCTACAGTGTGGAAACAGGCCATTCAGCCCAACAAGTCCACACCAACCCTCCAAAGAGTATCCCACCCAAACCCATTCCCCTACCCTATATTTACCCCTGACTAACGCATCTAATCTACATATTGGCAATAACACTATCGGCAATTTAGCATGGCCAATTCACCTAACCTGCACATCTTTGGACTGTGGGAGGAAATCGGAGCACCCGGAGGAAACCCACACAGACACGGGGAGAACATGCAAACTCCACACAGACAGTCGTCCGAGGCCAGAATCAAACCTGGGTCCTAACGCTGTGAGGCAGCAATGCTAACCACTGAGCCCTCATTCAAGTGCATGTGACAATAAAGGCTATTCTGTCTTAAAAACAGTCCCAGCTTATTCAGCATCTCTCTATAGCTCAAGCCTTCCAACCCTGGCAACATCCTCGTAAATCTTTTCTGAACCCTTTCAAGTTTCACAACATCCTTCCTATAGCAGGGAGACCAGAATGGCATGCAGCATTCCAAAAGTGGCCTAACCAATAGACAATAAACAATAGATGCAGGAGTAGGCCATTCTGCCCTTCGAGCCAGCACCACCATTCATTATGATCATGGCTGATCATCCACAGTCAGTATCCTGCCTTATCCCCATTACCCTTGATTCCACTATCCTTAAGAGCTCTATCCAACTCTTTCTTGAAAGTATCCAGAGGCCTGGCCTCCACAGCCTCTGGGGCAGAGCATTCCATACACCCACCACTCTCTGGGTGAAGAAGATTCTCCTCAACTCTGTTCTAATTGGCCTACCCCTTATTTTTAAATTGTGTCCTCTGGTTTGGGACTCACCTATCAGCGGAAACATGCTTCCTGCCTCCAGAGTGTCCAATCCTTTAATAATCTTATATGTCTCAATCAGATCCCCTCTCAGTCTTCTAAACTCAAGGTTATACAAGCCCAGTCGCTCCAGTCTTTCAGCGTAAGATAGTCCCGCCATTCCAGGAATTGACCTCGTGAACTTACACTGCACTCCCTCAATAGCCAGAATGTCTTTCCTCAAATTTGGAGACCAAAACTGCGCACAATATTCCAGGTGCGGTCTCACCAGGGCCCTGTACAGCTGCAGAAAGACTCTTTGCTTCTATACTCAATTCCTCTTGTTATGAAGGCCAGCATGCTATTAGCTTTCTTCCCTGCCTGTTGTACCTGCATGCTTGCCTTCATTGACTGATGTACAAGAACACCTAGATCTCGTTGTACTGCCCCTTTACCTAACTTGACTCCATTTAGGTTCTTGCCACCAAAGTGGATAACCACATGTTTATCCACATTAATCTGCATCTGCCATGCATCCGTCCACTCACCTAGCCTGTCCAGGTCACCCTGTATCCTCCTAACATCCTCCTCACATTTCACCCTGCCATGCAGCTTTGTGTCATCAGCAAATTTGCTAATATTACTTCTAATACCTTCATCTATACCAATGTCCTATACAGCCATGATATGACCTCCCAACTCCTGTAGTCAATGCTCTGGCCAATAAAGTCAAGCATACCATACACTTTCTCCACTTTCAAGGAACTATAAACTTGCACTCCAAGGTTTCTTTGAACAACAACACTCCCTTAATGGTAATTACCTTACCATTAACTAACTTCTGCACTGATTTGCTTTTCCAAAATGCAGCACCGCACATTTATCTAAATTATGCTCCATCTGCCACTCCTTAGCTCATTGGCCCATGATTCAGATCCATCAACATCAAAGGACATTTTTGATTATGTCATTTCTATTGGAGCTTTTAGCTCCCAAGGTAATGTTGAAGACAGTGGTGTTTGTCCAACTCTTTTCAGTCTAACCAGGGGTTGCTAAGTAGAAACCTCTAAGTTCTCCCATTGAAAGGTCTATGTCTAATGCACTGTAATAAGATGTAGTAGCATTACAGGAGAATTAACACACAGGTTGAGGTGATATTCCCCAGGGGAGGGGCTGATGATGGATTCCAGTTCCCCATGCCTACTGGTTGCAACCACCTCTTGCTCTCTCCAGAGATGATTCCACTCCAGGACAGCCCAGATGTTCTCCTACTTTGAGGACCACAGTTTCCCCTCCCCTGTGATGCCCTTAACAGTGTCTCCTCCATTTCCCACACCTTTGCCCTCAAACAAAAACCCTACAACCACAATAAGGATAAAGTCCCCTGGTCCTCACATTTCACCCCACTAATCTCCAAGTCCAAAGCATCATCTCCTGCCATTTCTACCAACCCAACACAAAAATGATATTTCCCTCCCCTTCCCTATCTGATTTTCACAGGGACCTTTCCCTCCGCGACACCCTTGTTAAGTCCACACTCTCCACTAGCTCCTCCTCCACACCTGGAACCTTCCCCTGTGGCCTCAGGAGGTGCAAACCCTGCCCCCACCTCTCCCCCCTCACCTGTATCCAAGACCCCAAAGAATCATTCCAAGTCCTGCAGAGATTCACGTGTATTTCCTCCAATGTGATTTACTGCATCCATTGCTCCCAATGTGGTCTCCTCTACATTGGAGAGACTGAGTGCAAATTCGGGAACTGGTTCATGGAACATCAAAGGTCTGTATGCTCCAATCAACCCCAGCATCTGGTTGCCAGCCATTTCAACTCCACTTCCCACTCCCCCGACAACGTGTCCATCCTGGTCCTCCTCCATTGTCAACACAATGTAAACTGGAGGAAGAACACCTCATCTTCTCCCTTGGGAGCTTACAACCATATGGCCTCAACAAAGAATTCACCAGCTTTCAAATCTCCCCACATCCCCACCTCATCCAAGGCCCAGCCCTCCCGCTCCACCCTGCCCTTAACCTGACCCTACCTGTCCATCTTCCTTGCCACCCATTCGCTCCACCCTTCCCACTGACCAATTACAGCCACCTCTTACATGCATCCACCTATCGCCACCCCACCCACCTTTTTCCCTAGCCCCAACCCATCCTCTACTTACTTTCAAACCCTTTCCCCTCCCCTGACATGAGGGAAGGTTCTGACCTAAAACGTTGAATGCTGCTTGATTTGTTGAGTTTTTTCCAGCTTCACTCTTTTTTCACTCTGACTCTCTAGCATCTGTCGACCTCACTATCTCTCCCTCCAGAAATAACTGGCTGTGGATGAGCTGAGGAAGACAGAAAGGCAGTTATCATTGAGTCAGAGATGTACAGCACAGAAACAGACCCACTGGTCCAACTTGTCCATGTCAACTAGATATCCTAAATTAATCTAGTCCCATTTGCCAGCACTTAGCCCAAATTCCTCTAAACCCTTCCTATTCATCCGGATGCTTTTCAAATACTGTAATTGTACCAGTCTCCACCACTTCCTCTGGCAACTCATTCCATACACGCACCACCCTCTGGGTGAAAAAGTTGCCCTTTAGGTCTTTTTATATCTTTCCCCTCTCAACCTAAACTTATGCCCACTAGTTCTGGACTCTCCTATGCCAAGAAAAAGATCTTATCTATTTACCCTATACATGCCCCTCATGATTTTATAAACCTCTGTAAAGTCTGTCTCAGCCTCCGATGCTCCGGGGAAAACAGCCCCAGCCTATTCAGCCTCTCCCCATAGCCCAAACCCTCCAACCCTGGCAACATCTTTGTAAATCAGAGGTCATGCTTTCAAGGTGAGAGGTGGAAAGTTTAAGGGGGATACACGAGGCAAGTACTTCACATAGAGGGTGATGGGCGTTTGGAACGCGTTGCCAGCAGAGGTGGTAGAGGCAGGCACGGTAGATTCATTCAGGATGCGTCTGGACAGATGCATGAGTAGGTGGGGATCAGAGGGATACAAATACTTAGGAATTGACTAACAGGTTTAGACAGTACATTTGGATTGGCTCAGGCTTGAAGGGCCGAAGGGCCTCTTCCTGGGCTGTAAATTGTCTTTGTTCTTTGTTCTTCTTTCTTAGTATTGACCAAAAATTAAAGGAATAATGTTAAGGGAGAAATAAAGGAACAATGTTTAAATAATAACCACCATTAATATCACAAAGGAAAATCCACAAGAAAAGTATTCGGTTTATCTTCTGTTGAATGTCCGCTTTACCATCTCCTATTCAGACCTGTAGATGGCCATGTTTGGCTAGGTGGGGAAGCCTAAACCAAAGGTTTCTGATCCATGCTGAGTGTGTACAGATTAGGATCATTGGACAGTAGCGCAACCAGGAATTGAGGAGCAGCGTTTTCAGATAATGAAAGAGGAAAAGAATTCTGGGTAATCCAAGATGGAGGATGGAAAAAAATTCTGCTTGTAACAGCTGCTCTTTTTTTGAGGTATTTTAGGTGTTGAAGGTGATTTCCTCGAATTCCAGGAACAGCAATTACTATTTTATATGCTGTTGCATTGTTTTGGAACTTGGGAGAAAAAAAAGTCAAAACAACAGCACTTTTAAAAGGGAGTGGAACAGACAAAGGAAGCACATGGTCAGGTCAGTGCAAGGGGATGTGATAGATGGCAGTTATAGGAAGGGGGAAAAGTCACAGATACAGTCATATAGAAGAGTTAACTCCAGGAAAGGAATGAGATGTAGGCAGTAGTGGAGGAGTTTTCTGTGGCTATCCCCATTTCAAACAGGTATGCTGTTTTGGAAAATGTAGGGGGTGATTCTCAGGGGAATGTAGCACGAACAGCCAAGTTTCTGGTTTTGAGACTGGCTCTAATGTAATGAGGGGTACGTTGGGATCCAAGCGATCAATTGTGTTAGGGAACTTTCTAGTCTGAGGTTCAGACAGACGTTTCTGTGGCTAGGGAGATAGTGAGGAAAGAGATTAACCTAGAACTGGTACAGTTGAGAACAGAAGCAAGTTAAATAGTCAGGGCAGGCAGGGACAAGGTAGGACTAATAAATTAAACTGCATTTATTTCAATGCAAGAGGCCTAACAGGGAAGGCAGATGAACTCAGGGCATGGTTAGAAACATGGGACAGGGATATCATAGCAATTACAGACTGTCATACAACTGATGCAGTATATCGAACAAACCCAGATTGCTGTTAAGTCTTTCATCTTTTAGAATGGGTTGCAGGTTTCGGTTCATTAATATGTAAATCCCAAAACCTCTTTCAATTTCCCAAGATAATGCAAGGTTTTATTTAAAAAAAGGTGACAGCACAATTCAGACAATGCTTTAAAGGCATGAGGTTAGAGTCTGTACATATTCCAATCTTGACTCAGACTGGTTATAGAGCCATAGAGTCATAGAGATATACAGCATAGAAGCAGACCCTTTGGTCCAACCCGTCCATGCCGACCAGATATCCCAACCCAATCTAGCCCCACCTGCCAGCACCCGGCCCATATCCCCCCAAACCCTTCCTATTCATATACCCATCCAAATGCCTTTTAAATGTTGCAATTGTACCAGCCTCCACCACTTCCTCTGGCAGCTCATTCCATAAATGTACCACCCTCTGAGTGAAAAAAGTTGCCCCTTAGGTCTCTTTGATATCTTTCCCCTCTCACCCTAAACCTAAGCCCTCTAGTTCTGGACTCCCTCACCCAGGGAAAAGATTTTGTCTATTTATCCTAGCATGCCACTCATGATTTTATAAACCTCTATAAGGTCACCCCTCAGCCTCTGACACTCCAGAGAAAACCACCTTAGCTTATTCAACCTTTCCCTATGGCTCCACTCCTCCAACCCTGGCAACATCCTTGTAAATCTTTTCTGAATCCTTTCAAGTTTCGCAACATCTTTCTGATAGGAAGGAGACCAGAATTGCACGCAGTATTCCAACAGTTGCAACATGACCTCCTAACTCCTGTACTCAATACTCTGACCAATAAATGAAAGCATACCAAACGTTTTCTTCACTATCCTATCTACCTGTGACTCCACTTTCAAGGAGCTACGAACTTGCACTTCAAGGTCTCTTTGTTCAGCAACACTCCCTAGGACCTTACCATTAAGTGTATACATCCTGCTAAGATTTGCTTTCCCAAAATGGAGCATTTCACATTTATCAAAATTAAACTCCATCTGTCACTTCTCAGCCCATTGGCCCATCTGATAAAGATCCAGTTGTATTCTGAGGTAACATTCTTTGCTGTCCATTACACCCCCAATTTTGGTGTCATCAGCAAACTTACTAACCATACCTCTTATGCTCAGATCCAAATCATTTATATAAATGATGAAAAATTTTGGACCCAGCACCGCTCCTTGTGGCACTCCACTGGTCACAGGCCTCCAGTCTGAAAATGAACCCTCCACCAACATGGCTCAAGGTTGGGCAGGACTGGCAGCGTAATGTTCCAGGATACAAATGCTATAGGAAGGATAGAAAGGGAGACAAGAGAGGAGGGGGAGTAGCGTTTTTGATCAGGGATAGCATTACAGCTGTGCTGAGGGAGGATATTCCTGGAAGTACATCCAGGGAAGTTATTTGGGTGGAACTGAGAAATAAGAAAGGGATGATCACCTTATTGGGATTGTATTATAGACCCCCTAATAGTCAGAGGGAAATTGAGAAACAAACTTGTAAGGAGATCTCAGCGATCTGTACATATGGTGGTTATGGTAGGGGATTTTAACTTTCTAAACCTCGACTGGGACTGCCATAGTGCTACGGGTTTAGATGGAGAGGAATTTGTTAAATGTGTACAAGACAATTTT
Source organism: Chiloscyllium punctatum (assembly GCF_047496795.1). Taxonomy (NCBI): domain Eukaryota; kingdom Metazoa; phylum Chordata; class Chondrichthyes; order Orectolobiformes; family Hemiscylliidae; genus Chiloscyllium; species Chiloscyllium punctatum. Next base: position 80,065 of record NW_027310287.1, read on the forward strand.
CTGATTCAGTATGTGGATGGACCTACTAGAGAAGGTGCAAAACTTGACCTACTCTTGGGAAATAAGGCAGGGCAGGTGACTGAGGTGTCAGTGGGGGAGCACTTTGGGGCCAGCGACCATAATTCTGTTAGATTTAAAATAGTGATGGAAAAGGATAGACCAGATCTAAAAGTTGAAGTTCTAAATTGGAGAAAGGCCAATTTTGATGGTATTAGGCAAGAACTTTCAAAAGCTGATTGGGGGCAAATGTTCATAGGTAAAGGGACGGCTGGAAAATGGGAAGCCTTCAGAAATGAGATAACAAGAATCCAGAGAAAGTATATTCCTGTCAGGGTGAAAGGAAAGGCTGGTAGGTATAGGGAATGCTGGATGACTTAAGAAATTGAGGGTTTGGTTAAGAAAAATAAGGAAGCATATGTAAGGTATAGACAGGATAGATTGATTGAATCCTTAGAAGAATATAAAGACAGTAGGAGTATACTTAAGAGGGAAATCAGGCGGGCAAAACAGGGACATGAGATAGCTTTGGCAAACAGAGTTAAGGAGAATCTAAACGGTTTTCACAAATACATTAAGGACAAAAGGGTAACTAGGGAGAGAATAGGGCCCCTCAAAGATCAGCAAGCTGGCTTTTGTGTGGAGCCACAGAAAATGGGGAGATACTAAGTGAAATTTTGCATCAGTATTTACTGTGGAAAAGAATATGGAAGATATAGAAAGTAGTAAAATATATGGTGACACCTTACAAAATGTCCAGATTATAGAGGAGGAAGTGCCGGATGTCTTGAAATGCATAAAGGTGGATAAATCCCCAGGACTTAATCAGGTGTACCCTCGAACTCTGTGGGAAGCTAAGGAAGTGATTGCTGGGCCTCTTGCTGCGATATTTGTATCATCGATAATCACAGGTGAGGTGCCGGAAGACTGGAGGTCGGCAAACGTGATGCCACTGTTTAAGAAGGGCGGTAAAGACAAGCCAGGGAACTATAGACCAGTGAGTCAGATGTTGGTGGCAGGCAGGTTGATGGAGGGAATCCTGAGGGACAGGATATACATGTATTTGGAAAGGCAAGGACTGATTAGGGATAGTCAACATGGCTTTGTGCATGGGAAATCATGTGTCTCAAACTTGATTGAGTTTTTTGAAGAAGTGACAGAGAGGATTGATGAGGGCAGAGCAGTAGATGCAATCTATATGGACTTCAGTAAGGCATTCGACAAGGTTCCCCATGGGAGATTGATTAGCAAGGTTAGATCTCACGGAATAAATGGAGAATTAGCCATGTGGTTACAGAACTGGCTCAAAAGTAGAAGACAGAGGATGGTGGATGGTTGTTTTTCAGACTGGAGGCCTGTGACCAGTGGAGTGCCACAAGGATCAGTGTTGGGTCGTCTACTTTTTGTTATTCACATAAATGACTTGGATGCGAGCATAAGAGGTGCAGTTAGTAAGTTTGCAGATGACACCAAAATTGGAGATGTAGTAGACAGAGAAGAAGGTTACCTCAGATTACAACAGGATCTGGACCAGATGGGCCAATGGGCTGAGAAGTGACAGATGGAGTTTAATTGAGATAAATGCGAGATGCTGCATTTTGGGAAAGCAAATCTTAGCAGGACTTATACACTTAATGGTAAGGTCCTAGGGAGTGTTGCTGAACAAAGAGGCCTTGGAGTGAAGGTTCATAGCTCCTTGAAAGTGGAGTTGCAGGTAGATAGGATAGTGAAAAAGGCGTTTGGTATGCTTTCTTTTATTGACCAGAGTATTGAGTACAGGAGTTGGGAGGTCATGTTGCGGCTGTACAGGACATTGGTTAGGCCACTGTTGGAATATTGTGTGCAATTCCTTCCTATCGGAATGATTAGATGAGATTAGATTAGATTCCCTACAGTGTGGAAACAGGCCCTTCGGCCCAACAAGTCCACACCGACCCTCCGAAGAGCAACCGCCGCCACCCCCTGCCGACTAATGCACCTAACACTATGGGCAACTTAACATGGCCAATTCAATTGAACCTGGATCCTGGGGCTGTGAGGCGGCAGTGGTCACAACTGAGCCACTGTAATGTAAGAATTGGCCCCAATGATTCAGTCAACATTTTACTGGTGGCAGGGGAGGAGGGTGCAAATTCAACATAATTTTCCCCCTATATTTAACAAAAACCTTACCAAGGTTGCCCTGTGGCAATTCGGAGACATTTGGGAGAGCAGGGAGATACTGAAGTGGAGAGGTTAGATAGTGTTTGACCCATTGTTGGGGACTGCCAGTTTTAGGATTCCTAACTTTTAAGCAGGACACTCCAGACCCAGTCTCTCCCCCTCCGGGAAGGTAGTGAGGGGTAAATCAGGGCGATCCGTAATTAACACCCACACATCCATACTCCCTAACATTCCTGCATCCCAGACTTGGGACCAGCAGTGTCTCCCCCCAGCCCCATGCACTCACTGATGTTGTGAAACTTGAAAGGGTTCAGAAAAGATTTACAAGGATGTTGCCAGGGTTGGAGGATTTGAGCTACAGGGAGAGGCCGAACAGGCTGGGGCTGTTTTCCCTGGAGCGTCGGAGGCTGAAGGGTGACCTTATAGAGGTTTATAAAATTATGAGGGGCATGAATAGGATAAAAAGACAACATCTTTTCCCTGGGGTGGGGGAATCCAGAACTATAGGGCATAGGTTTGGGTGAGAGGGGAAAGATATAAAAGGGACTTAAGGGGCAACGTTTTCACGCAGAGGATGGTGCGTGTATGGAACGAGCTGCCAGAGGAAGTGGTGGAGGCTGGTGCAATTGCAACATTTATAAGGTGTTTGGATGGGTATATGAATAGGAAGGGTTTGGAGGGATATGGGCTGGGTGCTGGCAGGTGGGACTAGATCGGGTCGGGATATCTTGTTGGCATGGATGGGTTGGTCCGAAGAGTCTGTTTCCGTGCTGTACATCTCTATGACTCTAAGTGTACTACAACTTCTTCAATTAGCAACCACATGAAAAATTTCACTGGACAATGTCAGTGACAAGTTGACAGGGAATTAGTAAAGGGTTGGGGTAATGAAAATCCTCCTTTACAGTTGTTGAATGTTTTATCTGCATTTGTCCTGCAAGTTATTTAAATTGAGGGATCGACCAATTCAATTTTTTTTTTATTTCAAAAATATACTTTATTCATAAAATGATTTGATGGTCTGTACATTTGATCATGCCATACATATGTCCACATTTACAAACACAGATTCGAATTTATCCTTGTCATCGACCAATTCAAATTACCATGGAATTTGGGAAACAATCAGGTGCAAATGGCCTATCCTTGTTTCAGATTTAGCCTTAGAATGACAGAGGAGGAAATGCTGCAGTGTCAGTGTTGCCTTTCACAACTAGCAGTGTTTCAAATCAGAGCAGGGCGGTTTTCCCCAGATTTCACCACTGCCCCAAACAATATCACTAAAACACATTCTTTGGTCAGAGCTACGTTGCTGATGATGTGATCTTGCAGTATGCAAATTCGCGGCTGTTGCTCCCACCTCACAATGATAACTAATTATGCTACTAAGGGTATTTGACTACTTATAGTTTAAAACAGTTGGGGGGGGGGGGGGGGTGCCTTTTAGTCAGCTGCAGAGGCGTGAGAGAGAGAGAGAGAGGCATCTTTTTATGTTTTGCTTAGTTTTTCTGCGTGTTTGTTACACATTTTAAATAGTTGGGACTTGCGCTTCTGACTAAATATCAGTGAGCTTTGAGGGGTGGAAAGCGGTTGGCTGCTGCTTCCTTGGTCCCTCCCTGTCCCGTTTCCTATTGGTTCGGGATAAGATTTTGGACCACGAAGAAGCCAGGAGATTGAGGATAGTTATAGAAAGCAGTCTGGATTGGAGTGGAGGGACTGCACAGAAGGAGGTAACCTGTCTCAAGAGCTATAGGGTAGAAGTCTGAAGCCAGGACAAGAGGGGCGTTACAATATCCAGTCTGATCCTAGTGGGAGAGGGGGATCAGTGTCCAGTCTGACCCCTGAGGAGAGGGGGTGTGAGGGAAAGAGGGGGGTTACAGTGTCCAGTCTGACCCCAGGGGTGGGGAGGGAGAGTTTCAATATTCAGTCTAGCCCCAGGGAGAGTGATGATGGTAGTGCCATTCTGAATGCGGAGGGTCTCGGTGAGTGGAGGTTCGGATGGTGAAGCCGAGCGGTTCAACGAGCAGTCTGCGGGGGCTGTGCCCACAGGCCGAGCTAGGGACCAGCCTTGCTTTGTCTGCCTGAATGACACCCCGAAAATCCGGGAGATGGGAAGCGGTATCTCAGCGCAGGAGCCCGACCAACTCAGCCCGAGCGAGCAGCAGGAGGAACACCACACCGAGAGAGTGGACGGAGGGGTGAGTGCATGGGGCTGCTGTGGGGGGGGAGACAAACACTGCTGGGTCCCAGTCTGGGATGCTGGAATGTTAGGGAGTAGGGGTGTGTGGGTGTTAATTAGGGATGACCCTGATTTACCCCTCACTGCCTCCCCGGAGGGGGAGAGACTGGGTCTGGAGTGTCCTGCTAAAAGTTAGGAATCCTAAAACTGGCAGTCCCCAGCAATGGGTCAATCACTATCTAACCTCTCCACTTCAGTATCTCCCTGCTCTCCCAAATGTCTCCAAATTGCCACAGGGACTGAACTTGGTAAGGTTTTTGTGAAATATAGTGGGGGAAATTATTTTGTTGAGTTTGCACCCTCCTTACCCCTGCCATCAGTAAAATGTTGACTGCGTCATTGAGCCACTGTGACGTAAGAATTGGCCCCAGTTGTGACCACTGCCGCCCCTCAGTCCCAGGGGGCCAGGCTCAATTGAACTGACCACGATAAGTTGCCCATGGTGTTAGTCGGTGTGGACTTGTCGGGCCGAAGGGCCCGTTCCCACACTGTACGGAATCTAAGATAATCCAATCCATCTGTTAAGACTTAACACAACGTGGACCTAACGAACATTAACAGTCAAATCAAAATCAGAAATTGCTGGAAAAGCTCAGAGGGTCTGGCAAGGTCTTTATAACAAAGTATCTGGACTTTGGTTCAGTCTCTAACGTAGAGTACAATGGTTTTATTTAACGGAATGTCGTGTGTGTACTTTAGCTTTTTAAAAAAATTCCTTTTTGTTTTTGAATATTCTTCCATCCAAGACGTTTTATTTTCGGAGGTGACACGTTGATGCTGATCCTCCTTCATCTCGCACAAAAACAGGGGAGGGGGGAGAAAGTTGACCCATGTCCTCAGTCAGGTTAATGAATGGGACAGAGGAAATCTTTTATGAAAAAGACTATTAGTGTGCCTGAGCGCCAATTAAATTCTCTCTTTCTATGACTGTCTGGGTAGACATATAAAGCATATGTTACCATATTGGGAGCGCATTGAAGATCATCGAGCTATGTGAACGAAGGCGAGGATGAGATGTCTGCAGGCTTTATATCCAGCTCCCTACTCTTTCATTCCAAATGACTGGAATTATAATGAAAAGTGGAGTCTGCAATACAAATTCCTGAGAAAAAGAATTAGCATTTTGACAGCTGGAATTTGTATCAACTATCTCTAATCTCTCACTCTTACTCAGTGTTGTGTTGTGGGTGGATTAACTGGGGACAATGGGGGATTGTGATGTAAGCAGTGATCTAGTTGGGGAAATATATTAACACTCAAGATGGATAAAATAACATTAAGTATACCCAAACCATCACAATGGGGATGTAAAGCTCGTCCCATTTGGGAGTGGTTGAGCTGAATAGCATTTACTGGAAGGGAAGGAGACAGTAACTGGTATAAAATGTTGTAATGTGGGAGGTGGTTTACTTGGAGGAGAATAGTCTCATTACACATAAACAGCACTTATTGTTTACAAATCTATGTAACTGTGACAGTGGATCAAGTAAAAGAAAGGTATCAAGAATGGAACAAAATAGAGGGGAATGGTTGATTTGCTGAAGTAGTTTTCTTTTGAGGAATGCAAAAGTGGGGCTACTGAAGGAAGAATGGGTAATAGAACTAGAGGGACTGGAGGGTGTGTAATTATAATGAAAGAAAGTTATTAAGCTTGACTGGTATACATCCCAGGGTGCTAAAGGCTGAGGAAAGTGGAGGATTTATATTATTTTATCCAAAAAATCTTGGACATTAACTGTACCACAATACTGAAAATGTAAGAATTACTTTTTCAAGAAAGGGAGAAAATTGCGAGTCAGGAGATTGATCAATTAGTTTTACCTGGGACGGGAGTAATTGGAGTCTGTAATCTAAAATGAAGTTAATGAGTATGATGGAGTCCCACTTAATGATTAGGTCATTGACCTTTGCTCTGAATGAGATGATGTTAGCGAATCTTTTTATCTAGACTAGATTTGATGTCAAATCTTCTAACCTGGTGAAGAAAGTGCATTCTAGCACATTGAGGTTTCGTTTTATTCTGATGAAACTGTGCTGCAGCTCTTCCAAGGTCAGTATGTCCTTCCTGGGGTGTGGTACTCAAAGCTGTATGCAGTGCTGCAGATGGGATCTGAATAAGTTCAATACAACTGGAGGGCAACTTTCTAACCCTTAAATTCCAATTTTCCATTCAGCATTTTGTGCAATTTCTGTACCTGCGCATTGGCTTTTTTTTGAGATTTCTATACCTGGATACCTAAATTAATCTGTTACTTTAACAAGTGAGAGCATGTCAAACTGAGGATGGCTATAGGAGAGCGTGGCTGACAGAATGGGCCATGCAAAGTGATAAGTTGTTGGTTTAGTGGATTAGGGGTTTGGGGAAGTCAGTGGGAATGTGCATGAATACTAAGACTCTAACCATGAAGGTCCCCAGAACTCAGCACCTTCATAACGTTTGAAAGTTGACAATTTACATGCAAAATGCCTAAAAACATGGGAATTTCAAATTTTGGGTTGAAGATTTCAAATGATAAAGGCAGTTATTCTGTCATAGAAATGTACAGCATGGAAACAGACCATTCGGTCCAACCTGTCAATGCCGACCAGATATCCCAACCCTATCTCGTCCCACCTGCCAGTACCCAGCCCATATCCCTACAAACCCTTCCTATTCATATACCCATCCAAACGTCTCTTAAATATTGCAATTGTACCAGCCTCCACCACTTCCTCTGGCAGCTCATTCCATACACGTACCACCCTCTGTGTGAAAACGTTGCCCCGCAGTTCTGTTTTATATCTTTCCCCTCATCCTAAACCTATGCCCTTTAGTTCTGGACTCCCTGACCCCAGGGAAAAGACTTTGCCTATTTACCCTATCCATGTCCCTCAAAATTGTGTAAACCTCTATAACGTCACCCCTCAGCCTCCGCTCCAGGTAAAACAGCTCCAGCCTGTTCAGCCTCTCCCTATAGCTCAAATCATCCAACCCTGGCAACATCCTTGTAAATCTTTTCTGAACCCTTTCAAATTTCACAACATCTTTCTGAAAGAGAGGCGACCAGAATTGCAAGCAATATTCCAACAGTGGCCTCACCAATGTCCTGTACATTGGTCTGCAGTATGACCTCCCAACTCCTGTACTCAATACTCTGACCAATAAAGGAAAGCATACCAAATGCCTCCTTTGCAATCCTAGCTACCTGCGACTCCACTTTCAAGGAGCTATGAACCTGCACTCCAAGGCCTCTTTGTTCAGCAACACTCCCTCGGACCTTACCATTAAGTGTATAAGTCCTGCTAAGATTTGCTTTCCCAAAATGCAGCACTTCTCATTTATCTGAATTAAACTTCATCTGCCACTTCTCGGCCCATTGGCCCATCTGGTCAAGATCCTGTTGTAATCTGAGGTAACCCTCTTCGTTGTCCACTACACATCCAATTTTGATGTCATCTGCAAACTTACTAACTGTACCTCTTATGCTCGCATCCAAATCATTTATGTAAATGACAAAAAGTAGAGGGCCCAGCACTGATCCTTGTGACACTCCACTGGTTACAGGCCTCCAGTCTGAAAATCAACCCTCCACCACCACCCTTTGTCTTCTACCTTTGAGCAGTTCTGTATCCAAATGGCTAGTTCTCCCTGTATTCCATGAGATCTAACCTTGCTAATCAGTCTCCCATGGGAAACCTTGTCGAACGCCTTACTGAAGTCCATATAGATCACATCTACCGCTCTGCCCTCATCAATCCCCTCTGTTACTTCCTCAAAAAACTCAATCAAGTTTGTGAGACATGATTTCCCCTGCACAAAGCCATGTTGACTATCCCGAATCAGTCCTTGTCTTTCCAAATACATGTACATCCTGTCCCTCAGGATTCCCTCCAACAGCTTGCCCACCACCGAGGTCAGGCTCACTGGTCTACGGTTCCCTGGCTTGTCTTTACCGCCCTTCTTAAACAGTGGCACCTCGTTTGCCAACCTCCAGTCTTCTGGCACCTCACCTGTGACTATCGATGATACAAATATCTCAGCAAGAGGCCCACAGTCTGATGATTCTTTCAAAAGAAATCACTAAGCACCTGAATTGTAATACTTAGACCCTATTATTTTGTAGGCAAATGCACAGCGAGGTAAGAGATTTGCAAATTGAATGCATTTACTGTTTGGATCCTAGTGCACATCTCAGTCTTATGGACAATTATTTTGAAGCCCAAATCAATGTGACCGTAGTTTAGCACATGGCAATGTCTTAAGTGTTGTACCAATGACCGGTTCTTTGGTTTTTAGGTGGTGACATGAGGGTTATTGGCCAACATACAAGGAGAATAGTTTTTATTTCGCAGCACTTCTTGTTCATTTGGGTTTAAGGTTAAACTCTCTAGAATGTTAGCCTAGACTATGACAATTTGCTTGTGCGTTAGTTGGGATGTTAATCCTCATCCATTTCACCAGTTTCCTCATTCCCTCCCACCTTACCCCAGATCCAACCTTGCAACTCAGCACCGCCCTCTTGAACTGTCCCATCTATCCACTCCACCCTCCTCTCTGATTATCACCTTTACCCACACCTTCCTCTACCTATTGCATTTCCAGTTACCTTTCTCCCCCCTCCCCCCTCCCATGTATATCTCAGCCCCCGCCCTGGCCTACAAGCCTCATTCCTGATGAAGGGCTGATGCTCGAAATGTTGAGTCCTCCTGCTCCTTGGATGCTATCTGACTGGATGTGCTTTTCCAGCACCACACCTTTTGACCCTTTTTGGGGAGGTCTACTTTCAGTGTCCTTAATGATGTGTTGCTAATTTAAAACAGAGATTCTTATCTGATAGTGCCCTGACGGAGGTCTTTTAAAGTTAAGGTAGATAGAGAGAAGATATTTCCATGTCTGGGAATGGGAACCTGTAAATATGACACTTGACAAATTCAGTGAGGAATTCAGGAGACACATCCCTTTCTGTAGGAAAGAGTTTAAAAATCACAAACTCTAGGTTATAGTCCAAAAGATTTATTTGGAAGTACTAGCATTCTGTAGCTGTGGAGCAGGCAGCTGGAGGAAGGATAGGGGGCCTGTTTTCACATCTCAGAGAGGTGGTGCACAGAACATAGATATGTTTAAGGGGAAGCTGGGCAAGTAATGAGAGGAAAAAGAATGGAAGGAGTTGTTGACAAGTTTAGATGAATTATAGTGAGGGGGAATTGTATGGAATGTAATCACTGGCACAGACATGTTGTGCTGAAAATGTCTTCCTTACTGAAACCACCCTGATTCTTTTCTTCCCAAAGGATTTTTGGAGTGGAGTCAAACTATTGAACAGTATGGAGTGGATCTTTTCCACATTTCAGTCATGCAACTTATATCAGTGCAAGTGTCCACAATTTAAAAAAATTAAAACTAACTCTTCACATTCTAAAATCCTTCATGTGAGTATAGACATTCCCATGACCTTTGCCTTCTCCCTTTTTCACCCCTGGTCCCCTGGGAGTAAAGCGAGGAAGGAAAAAATTATAACAAATGCTTCTCTCTGGGCTAATCTTTAGTGGCAATCGCAGTGTATCCACATTAGAGTACTGCAGTTTACAGTCCAACAGCTGGTATGTTTTGGAAAATGTAGATAGTTCCTTACTTGGAATTAGTGAAGATGTAGATACGAGTCTAGTCCTTCCAGTTTAACATATATGGAGTGATTGGAGCAGCACTGGTGCATTTAAAGACAGTCTTGATATGTGTGGGAGAACGGAATAGGACTGGAATGAAGAGGAATTAGAGTGGGAGTAAGCTTGCCTGAATTATGAATACCTGAATGGGTCTAATGGCTTGCTTCTGGGATGCTGCTTCTAGGATTTATTGCAATTTTGTTTCCACACCGAGACTGTTTTGTTAAGGTTTGAATTTGATTTAGGCAAGCATGGTGGTTGATGTATCATTAAACTACATGCATATTGTAACCCCTTAATCCTGAGTGCTCTTTCTAAAATGTTTGGGTGTCTGCCAGTTTAATTACGTTGGAGATGTCATCCTTTTCTGAGAAAAAGAAATGGGGTTTTGAATTCTACAGAGTGGTAATGTTATAATCTAATTTTCATGGCTTTCTCAATTAGGGGCAATCAATCCAAACCGAACCCCAATCTTTCTTGCATAAAACGTGCCTGGAAAAATGATAAATTGTGCTCCTAAAATAGAGTTCTCTCTCTTTTGATGGATTTGTGCTGATTTGAGTAAACCTGCTGATTGAACAAGCTTTAGATACTGGGACAATGTGAGCTTTTGAAGATGAGTGGAAAGGATGATGTTGGTAAAGATCCAGAAATAAGGCAGGTCAATGAAGTTGTGGTCTAAATCTAAATGAATGGTGGAACTGGCTCAAAAAGACTGAATGGCTTCCTGTTATGTGCCTTTTCCATTACTGTTGACTTCACTACTGGACCTGTTTTATTCTACTTGTATCCAGTCTCATTAAATCGATCTGTATTGCTTTTTTGAAAATGAGAATCTGCCTTTCAAATTTTCGCAGTAAAACTGTTGTTTCATCCAAGCTCCAGGCAATGACCAGTTGTTATTCCTCTTAATATTCGTTAGGCTTCCAATAAATACTTTGCTTTTGCCTTCCACCAAAATTACACTTGAACTGTAGCCACATCCACATCCAGTCTTGAAACGAGCATCTTCAAAACCTGTAGCAAATTTTAATCTCCATTTTGTCCAGAATTTCAAATATCGCCATCCATTGTTCTTTGAAGAAATTTGAAACAACTTTGGAAAGAGACAGAAATTCATTCCTATTTTGATCAAAATTTATTCCACTGATAGTGGCTCAGTGGTTAGCACTGCTGCCTCACAGGACCAGGGACCCAAGTTTACTTACTGTCTTGGGGGACTGTATGGAGTTTGCATGTTTCCCAGTATCTGTGTGGGTTTCCTCCCACAGTTCAAAGATGTGCAGGTTAGGTGGATTGGCTATGCTAAATTGTCTGTAGTGTCCAGGGGGTGTATTAGCCATGGTAAATGTGGGGTTATGGTGATAGGATGTGGGGCTGGGGCTGGGTGGGATGATCGTTGGAGAGTTAGTGCAGACTCAATGGCCAAGTGGCCTTTTTCCACAGTAGAGATTCTGTTTTATCTTGTTCCAGCAAGTAGTCAAGAATATGAAGCATTCTGTATTGACAATTATTACTACGTATTGAATAAATTTATTCTGGCCTTGATGTGTTCATACCGATATGAACACATCTGGAGTTTGTGTTCCCGGCTGTGGCTGTACTGATTTCAAGTCTTCACTTCACTTGCCTGAGTATTAATTGGGCACGTCCTCAGTGGTGCTTTCAGCTACTTAACCTATGAGCTGGAGTTTGCTCCTTCAAAGACAAAGATTTGTCCCTGTGGTGGGTGAGTCCAGAACTAGAGGGTGAGAGAGGAAAGATATGAGACCTAAGGGGCAACATTTTCACACAGAGGGTGGTACATATATGGAATGAGCTGCCAGCGGAAGTGGAGGAATCTGGTACAATTACAGCATTTTAAAAAGGATTTGGATGGGTACATGAATAGAAAGAGTTTGGAGGGGTATGGGCCGTATGCTGACAAGTGGGACTAGATTAGGTTGGGATATCTGGTCGGCATGGACGAATTGGACTGAAGGGTCTGATCCTGTGCCATACATCTCTATGACTCTAAACTCTGATCTCAACTTTCAATATCCCCTTAAATTTGGTGCAGTTACTATAACGGCCAACTTGAATTTTATGTAACACCTTTTTTTGATTATTGTAAAATATCTCTAGTCATTCCAAGTGTAATGTTAGGCATTATTTAACACTGACACACATGAGATACTTAGGTGGCCAAATGTTTGCTTTTGAGAGTATATTTTAAGAAATGTCCTATGAGGACAGAAACACACAGAACCTTAGGAAAGAAATTCCAGAGTTTGGGGCCTGGCAGCTGAAGGCACAGGGAGACTGAAGGTATTTGAACATGTGGGTGAGAATTTTGAATTCAAGCTATGGACCAAACATTCACAGGAGGATGGACCAAAGTTCTGCAATATCCTGCTTATATTGTAAACCTATTTTTAATAGCTCTCTGTGACTGCTAAACTCTATCACAGATTCCTTATAAGGGTGACAGAATGTGTATGCCTTCCTTACTGTTCCACTTAAACAAAAAAAATCTGCTCACTTAACCAAATGGGAGTCCCTTCAGACACTCCAGTCAAATGACTGGTGTACTGAACCTAAGCAAATCTGTGCTTTTCTATAATGCGTAGCCATTTAGGAATGTAAACACTTGTTTGTAGTTTCTAAATGCCTGCTTGCTTTTTGGAATGAATTTTGCACAATGTTTTTCGGACCTGTGCACTGTCATGTAGTATTTACAACTTGGCAGGATATTTGGATTAACTTGCTTATAGTCTAAGATAACCTCATTTGTTTGGAAGACTTTCTGTAACTATTTAAGAGCCTGTGAGCAGAGTTTCATTTGCTGAGCTTTGCAACTGCTTTTCGTTACATTCAGAGTTTAAATTAGGATGGGAGTTTGCTCAAGTCTGGCAGACTATAGCACACAACTTATCAAATTGTCCTTGGGTTGGGAATCATTGTGTTGTTGTATTTCCGTCTTGTAACAGTTTGTGTAATTCCAGACCTGGCATGTGTTCTAATTAGGAAACAGTCTTCCAGTTTCTTGGGATCAGTCAGATTTTGGATGGGGGTGGAGGGGGAATGCTGATTTTTAAGAAGCTGCCCTGATGCAGAGAATGTATGTTAGATTTGGAACCATAGCAAAACATTCCCATTGAGTATGGGAAGGTGGTCAGACAGTAGTGCTATTTTAGGATAGCTTCCCTGACAGGCAATGACACTTTTTTTTTATCAGTGCTGTGTAGTCTAGGATCTGTGTAACCATGAAACATTAAATTGGCAGTTACCTAGATTGACAAAGTTCTAGAGGACAGCAAACAAAAACTGAAGTTGAGCAATGAAACATTTCTGCCAGACTTTGATTCCTGACTTTGTATTTGCAATGAGTTGCAGTTACAAGCCCAATAATTTAAGGAATTCACACTAGGCTGGGTGTATTGAATGGGAAACCCTTTTGAAGAAGGGAGACATCTGGATATTTGAAGCTTAGTTGCTTCAATGAGGGTTTACATAGCCATCCTCCAATCTGTGTTTCATGGCACTGGCCTCCAGCATTCTGTCAGGAATTTGATTTGAGATTCCTGCTCCTTGGAAGTTGGTTTTAATTAAGGATGTCATAAATGGAATGTCAAGTATCTGTATCAATAAACCAGCCTTGCCTTGCAGTTCAGTAAAAATATTGAGGTGGAGGGCAAGGAAGAAATGCCTGTCAAAAAGCAATATGGAATTTTATATCTAGTCCATTCTATCTGGGTTGTTCAGGCCAAGTGGGTGTTTGTGTTTTGGACCAGAATAAACCCCTCAATATAGTAAGAAGATAATCTAGACTCTAATTTTCTTTTGTTTAAAATTCTGTTGTTTTCCAGATGCAATTCGGCTTGAAATAAAACACACTTTATTCATACACTATAGCTAAAAGACAGATGAAAGGAAAGATTTGGCTTAACTGTATCTCAATCAAAATGCTTAATAAAGTGAAATGTGCTACTACTAATTAACTTTCAATGCAGTAACATACCATAAGCATGCCCTCCAAGGCAAATTCAGTAAAATAGATTGTCACGTGTGCAATTCTAGCACCGGGAACTTTTAGCTGTAATTAATGAATAAGAGCTTCCACATCCAGCTTCCAAACCCCAGCAACTGCGGAAAGCTAGAACTAAAACCCCTGGTACTGTGGAAATTTGATTCCACCCATTCAGGCTGCTTCTATTGTTCTAACTTTTTAAAAAAAAAACAACCAAGGCCTTGCAAGCTGTTTATCAAATTTGAACAGACTGCTTTCCGCTTCATTTTATTAAAAAAATACACTTTTTAAAGTCATCACAGTTTGAGGTGAACTGGCACCCGAACAGAGGGATTGTTATTCCATGTTCACGGCAGTAATTCTGTTCCTGACTCCAAGTTGATGTTTTGTATCTCCATTATAAATTCCTTTGTCACTATTTAAAGTTGAAATTATCCATTGAAACATGCCACACTGCAATTAGAGAATTCCCCCAGTGGTAGAAGAAGCTACACAAGACCAAGTTATCATAGAACCATTTATGAGCAGGAGATGACCTGTGGGCCAATATCTGTGCTAGCTCAAATTGGGTTGACTCATCCCTTCAGGCAGAGGTTTTGGGTGGGAAGGGGATCAATGTTTCTCTCCCTCTTTCACCAATTACTTCAAATTTATGCTTTCTAGTTATTGACTTCTCTGCTAATGCAAATGGCTCCTTCCTATGCATTTGGTTGAGGGCCCATGAAATTTAATACACTGCAAATTAACCTAATGTCTCTTCTGCTCCAAAGTTTTCTCAGGTGAAATTCTCTGCAGCAGCATCCTAACTCTTCACTCCCTCTTTGGTGTGATCATCTCTTTCTTGTAATGAGGTGACCAGCATAGTGCAGTATTTTAGCTATAGTCCCTAGTATAACCTCATGCTCTTATACTCAGTACCTTGGCCAATAAAACATGTGCCAACATAACTAACCCTCTCTCTGTCTTACCCTCAGTGATTTGCAGACATGTGCTTTGGCATTCCTACGTTTCTCTGCAACCTACCATTTTATTGTGTATGCAGCAGGTTCTGTTATAGGGGCTTAGAAGAACTTGTAATTGTCAGTAGGTTATGCAGTGTGCCAATTCCTTCAAGATAGAACATATAAAATGGTCTAATTGGTGTTTGAGGTCAGAGCGTTCCCACCTTGAGTCAGAATGTTGCGTTTTTGAGCTCCACCTCAAAAGAATTGACCGTGGTCTAGCTGATAGCAGGTTTCTGGGATTGTTGGAGGTGCCATCTTTTATGATGAAATGTACGCTGAAGTCCCATCTGCAGCCTCAGTGGGTATTAAAGGGTACTATTTTTGAAGAGGAGCAAGAGTGATTTCCCAGATGTCTTGAACCATATTTATCAACTCAGCATGACATCCTGTCACTCTGTTGCTGTGTGGGCGACGTTACTGTGTAAGCTAGCTCTGGAGCTCTCCATTGTGTATCTGTAATTACCACACACTATTATTTCCTTGACTGACTGAAATGATTTGGGGCATTCTGTGTTCACAGGAGGTGTTAGATTAATGCAACTTTGTTGACTTGCTCCTCCATGTTATGTGCCCACTGATGCTGGTCCATATTTTGCTGCAGCATTTCGTTTTCATATCCGCTGATCACTTGCTTGATAAGGCAGGAAGAAAATTTGAGTCCAAATGTCTAGAAGGGACTTTTTGTTTCCCCACAACTCTTAAAAATTTACCACTAGATGTGAGGGGCAGCTAAAAATAACCTGCATGAAACATTCACCATGAGAAGTTTTAGCGGCTGTTCAGGGTCAGTGCAGTGCTTTGTCATCAGTGTCTTGTTTTGTTTTTCCCATGTGCACTTCACATTCCTAATGGTCCTCTTTTTTTTATATAATGGTTTTACATCTGCAATTGGGTTTGTAGATCTGATTCTTAACTAGTTAAGCTTATAGATTTCACATAGGTTTAAGTGTTGCAAATCAGCAGTAAGTAGAATATACTTCAAGGATAGAATTCATCCATTTGCGAGGTTGTCTCGCAATCAGCTTGCTGTAATTAAAAAACAGTCCAAGCTGAATGGAGTGTGTTGTCAGAGCAAACCTATTTTCCCTTGGGCTTAGTTTATCTGATTAGACAACTATCTCAGCAGACCAGTTTGTTTCTGGAGTTGGAGGAGCCCAGCTTTTGGATAGGCTCAATTTAATGACTTAATTCAGTCAGTGCTAGTCTGACCTTGCTCTGAACTGGAGTCACATGGATTCTATTCCACGTGACCCAATGACAATCTTGTGGTGCAGTGGTAATGTCCTTACTTCTGAAACAAAGTCTGAGTTCAAAGCCTACCTGCCTCAGATGGTATAATAACATGATTAACTATTGCTCAGTGCTATACTACTGGAGTAAGCTGACCAGCCTGAGGCTTATTTCTGTAGTAAGCTCTCTGACTACATGATTCACTTTGTGACCAAGCCTCAGTTGAGGTAATCGTAGAATCTTAAAAGAACACCCTAATCTCTTCAAGTACACATTTTTTTTCAGTTGTCTACTGAAAAGTTTGTGGAATTATCCTCCATTGTTTAATGTATTCCAGATCTTAGCAACCCTTTGCAAAACTTTCTTTTTTTAAATTATTTTAAACCTGTGACTTATGGATACTGATCTGAGATGGAGTCTTCTAAAGTCTTTCCTTGTGATACCTCTGTAGCTGCAATCTCCTCTCTCCATTTTCTTGTGTAATGTAATGATTTAGCAGCAAACATCTCCTGCAAAATGAGTCCTATCTTGCAGCAGAGGTGAAGAATCGTGATGCTGTGGCAGTGAATGGAATTATCTATTTGAGCAGCTCAGCTGGAATCCCAACCTTGCCCGATGTCTTTCTACTTAGGAAGTAATCAAAGCTTTTTTCAAGCTCACGTGATAAGTGTTCTTCACTTGATTTTGACCCTGACAGGAAGCTGTGGGATAGAATTCCTCCATGTGCCAAGTTGTGTCACAATCAACTTGCTGTAATAACGAAAACAGTCCAAGCTGAATGGAGTGCGTTGTCAGAGTAAACCTATTTTTCCCTTGGGCTTAATTTATCTGATTAGTCAACTATCTCAGCAGACTAGTTAGCTTCTGCAGTTGGAAGAGCCTAGCATTCGGATTGGTTCAATTTAATGACTTGATTCAGTCAGTGCTAGTATGACCTTGTTCTGAACTGGAGTCATGTAGATTCTATTCAATGTGACCCAATGACAATTGCTTGCTTTCAGCTTTAGTCTTATGGTCTCTGGGTTGGGGGCGAGCTCATAACCCCTCTGAAACAGTCTAACAATCTTCCAGATCAAAGTTTAATTCACTTTTTTTTTCCCCTCTAACAATCTGGCAGTTGAAGCTGCTTTTGTTTGAGTTCCTTGGGTTTGCCTATTATGAGTTTTTTTAAGAAACTTAATTTGATGTCCAATTTTGCTAGACTGGAGTTAACAGTTTAACTTGTTTCTTGCACTATTTCCTTTTTTTAATGGCTTACTTTTATCTGAACTTACTCCAGTCCCATCCACTGTTCACATCTATAGTAGAGTCACAGTTGTACAGCACGGACGTAGACTCTTCAGTTCAGTTTGTCCATGATGACCAGTAGCTTAAGTTTTTTTTTTTCTAGTCCCATTTGCTGATGTTTGGCCCATATCCCTCTTAAACCCTTCCATTTCATGTACCCATCCAGATGCCTGGAGCAGTGGCTCAGTGGTTAGCACTGCTGTCTCACAGCACGAGGGTTCAAAGTTCAATTCCACCCTTGGGTGACTTTGTGGCACTTGCCAATTCTCCATGTGTCTGTGTGTTTTTCCTCCGAGTACTCCAGTTTCTTCCCGCAGTCCCACAGATGTGTAGGTTAGGTGGATTGTCCATGCTAAATTGTCCAGGGATGTTGTGCGGGCTAGTTGGATTAACCATGGGAAATGCAGGGTTACAGTGATAAAGTAACGGGTTGAGCCTGGGTAGGATACTCTTCAGAGGGTCAGCATGGACTTGATGGGCTGAATGGCCTGCTTCCACACCAAAGGGATTCTGTGATTTTAGGATGTTAAGCCAGGCTTGGGGAATAAAAGGAAGCAGTTGAGAAATTTCTTATTAAGGAAAGGCATCCTGCAAAACAACGGAGGCCAAGAAATAGTGAAACGAAGTACAAGTATTAAAACAAAAACAGAAATTGCTGGGGAAACTCCAATTTGACAACACCTGTGGAGAGAAATCAGAGTTAATGTTTCTGGTGTGGTGACATTTCATGTTTACAGATACTACAATCTAGTTTACTGGTGCAGCAGCAAACCAGGCTAATAGAGAGTGAGCTTCCTCGACAGCTACATATTATGGCAGGAAATGATGTTGGGATTCTAACCGACAGTAAAACAAACACCATTTTGTAGACGTTTAATCATTCTGAGCCAAACAAAACCTCTGTTTTCAGACAGATCTGTTAAACAGAAGGCTAAAATCCCAGTCAAGTCAGAAAACTGGCTTTTCTCCACTTACTATCACTTCCAAGAAAACTATTGGTTCTGCCGCCTGTGAAGCTAATTTGTTTTTTAAAACTTGTACTCTGAGCTCACTGAGTTGGTTAGCTCATTTTTGGCAGGACGGGTTAGCTTATGACGCAGTGATGCCAACAGTGTAGGTTTGGTTTCTGCAGTGGCTGAGGTTACAGTGAGGGACTCCTTCTCAACCTGTTCCCCTGTCCTCTGGTATGGTGATCCTTGGGTTAAACTACCACCAGTTCTTCCTCTTGAGAGAGCAGCCCTATGGTCCGGTAAGATTATGGTGACTTTATTTTTTGCTTGGAGCTCTAAATCCCCTTGTTTAACTATCCAGCCTAATTTCCACAAATAGACCTCATTCTTGCATACAGGAAAGACTAAAGTTTTTTGTATTGAGCACTGTTTAGATTAGATTAGATTAGATTACTTACAGTGTGGAAACAGGCCCTTCGGCCCAACAAGTCCACACCGCCCCGCCGAAGCACAACCCACCCATACCCCTACATCTACCCCTTACCTAACACTACGGGCAATTTAGCATGGCCAATCCACCTGACCTGCACATCTTTGGACCGTGGGAGGAAACCGGAGCACCCGGAGGAAACCCACGCAGACACGGGAAGAACGTGCAAACTCCACACAGTCAGTCGCCTGAGATGGGAATTGAACCCAGGTCTCAGGCGCTGTGAGGCAGCAGTGCTAACCACTGTGCCACCGTGCCGCCCATGTTATTTCCTTCATTCACATTTTTTTTTATACAACTCCTTATTCCACCTTGCTTGGTATTTCATCTGATGTGTTTAAATATCTAGGCCATTTGTAGGTTGCAAGTCATGTAGTCTATATCCCATTGTTGCTCTTTACCAAACTACCAATTCTTTTTCATTCCATGACACTTCAATTTCCCAATTGTTTTGTTTTGGACGATTTTGAAGAACTTGTCTTTGCCAACATTTATTCTAACTCCATCTTACCATTTTAGCTAGAAATATCTTGTGGATTTTCCATCTCCTTGCTCCTCTGTTCTGTCTTTCTTGGGAGATCGCCTACCTTTTTGTAGTTTTGGTTAAAAGCCCCAAAAAACAGCTAGTTCTGTTTCTCTGCTCTATCCACCTAATCCTGTAAATTCATTTCTCTTCAGTCCCATTCCAAATTTTGAAATCCTGGATTGTTGGCTTCCAAGAAGTAAAGTGGATCAAGTGGAAATGACCAAGGAGCATGTATGCGGTTGACACTGGAAGACCTTGAGTTTAAACTTTGCCAAACTCCATCTGTTTTTTTTTATTACACAAAGGAAATTTTATTCAGTCACATTTTAAGTTATGTAGGGGGAAACCAAAACTAGAGGGCATAGATTTAAGTTGAGGGGAAAGGTATAAAAGACACCTAAGGGGCAACATTTTCACGCAGAAGGTGGTGTGTGTATGGAATGAGCTGCCAGAGGAAGTGGTGGAGTTTGGTATACTGCTTAAAAATGTGTTGCTGGAAAAGCGCAGCAGGTCAGGCAGCATCCAAGGAGCAGGAGAATCGACGTTTCGGGCATAAGCCCTTCCTGAAGGGCTTATGCCCAAAACGTCGATTCTCCTGCTCCTTGGATGCTGCCTGACCTGTTGTGCTTTTCCAGCAACACATTTTTAAGCTCTGATCTCCAGCATCTGCAGTCCTCACTTTCTCCTAATAAATGGTTTGGACAGACTTTTTTTTTTTGTGGCATCTTGCATGCACATTAAGTAGCAGGTGTGCTGCGAGGTAAAGTATTCCATCATCTGTGAAATACTTGGGATATCCTGAGGTGGTGAAAAAGGTGCTATATAGATGCATGATACGATTTTGAAGAAAAATGAGATCTGTATCTTTGCCAATATTGCTTCTTTGTGATGTTAAGAATAAATCTAGTCTTTTGTTGTTTCTGGAATTTGTGCACCCCTTTGCAAATACACTTCTAATATTCTAACAGTGACAGTAACTTGAAAATAATTTTGCTGCTCAGCATTTCTACAATGTCCTTGCGATTTTTGAAACTTAAGTGTTTGCCATTAATCTTGCTACCATCTCCAGTGTTCACCTGCCACCATTGCTGTTTCTAACTATGACTGACAGGCTTGAGGAATGGTAAAGCAGGGAAAGAAGGCTGTTTGGTCCAGCCTGCCTATGGACAGTTATCTAATTTAGTCCAAACTCTTGTCTGCTTCCCATACTTCAAGTATTTCCACTTTGGCCACATTGAAAATGGGTATTGCTTAATGAATTTGCAACCAATACACTTTCAGGAAAAAACTGTCCCAATTTTGTCTAGCTTTTTAGCCAATGGCCTTTACTCATTGACTCTACTCTGTTGGTCCTATACTGTGCCTGCCTCTCTCTCTCGTCAACACTTCCATAATATTCTTCATTTTTGCATAAACCTGCACCTTTTTGTTTCTACATATAGGTCCTCAATATGCTTAAATCATGTTTATGACACTCCAGAATGGCGTAGTAGCTCGGTGGTTAGCACTGTTGCCCTACAGAACCAAGGATTCTGGCTCAGTTCCAGACATGGGCGACTCTGTGGAGTTTGCACGTTTTTGTCCAGGTGCTCCAGTTTCCTCCCACAGTCCAAAAGGATGTACTGGTTCGGTGGATTGGCCATGCTGAATTGCCCTTTTGTGCCCAGGGATGTGCAGGGTAGGTGGTTTAGCCAGGGGAAATGCAGAGTTACAGAATGGGGTGGGGAGGGGGTGGGACGAGGTAGGATGTTTTTTATTTGGAGGGTCAGTGTGGACTTGGCTGAATGGCCTGCTTTCTTCACATTGTAGGGCTTCTGATTTGCAGGAGCATATAGTTGTCAATCTGGAGTAGATCCTGCCTTGGAATATGAATCTAATTTTCCTCTCTGTATTGTAGCCAGATCCAATCTCAGAACTCTGGTTAGCCCTCTTTAAATCTAGACTCTGTTTCATGACTTTCCTTTTTCTTCATTTCAAGACTAACTATGAATCCATCTTTGGTTTTGTTAGAGTGACAGTCATTACCAAAAGGTCCTTTTTTGTTATCATTGTAACGAGCCATTTGTTATCACTTGGATCAAATAAAGTGTGGCCTGTCTGATGTGCTGAAGATTACTGCACTGGTAAATCTTCCTTGTTTTGATTTAGTTATTTTTCCTTAAACTTCATCAAGCTATATTCAGCTTGTAACTTTTCACCATTTCTACGTGTGTTTTTGTTTCTATGTTGTAATCCTTAAGGTGTTCTGTTAAATCCTTCTATTGGTGTTTGCCATCCTAGCCTGTCTTAATTAATCTGTTCTTCTTCCCTGAAAGAAACTGCATGTGCTTAAATGTTAAACTTAAGTATTAAAACACCTTTCAAACTTCCCATACTTTAAAAAACACTTTTAAAGCTGGCCTTGTGACACACAATACTCAGGCTGTTTCCTTATCCATTCTATTGCATTACACAGTTGGGCTGGTATTTTGGGGTTCTGGTTTCTCTGACTTAAGTTGTACAAGAGCTTCCATCTCCACACTCCCTCTTCTGTGTAACAGCGGTGACCATGAATTAAAATGTTCTTCATTGGCTGTGGAGAGCTTTGGGATATCCAGAGGTCATGAAAGGCATTACTTCAGTGCAATTCTTACTTTTGAAGTTCTGTCCCTGGAGCAGTTTATATGAATATTATTTATACGAATATTATTTATACATATATATGGATTCCCCTTTGATCTGGTTGCAGTATATATTCTGGGGTTCTTTGCACATCTTGTTTATGTCTTTGTTTAAATTGCTGCCTTTGCTGAATGCCAAGAAGAGCTAATTTAATTAATTACAATTTAAGTACTTTCAAAGGTTTTCCATGAAGCTTTGAAGTGTTTCTGTTGGCATAGAAGGTTAGTGGTTTCTGCCTGTCAGTTGCATTATCATAGGATCTTTCCTCTACAGATTTGTTTGTCATTGGTGATAAGGGAAAGAAAATCCAGCTAAATATTGGCAAGGATCTTTGGCCCAGAACTGAGGTTATAACTTGGGCTGCTAATATTTTGACTAGGTGAGGAGGAACGTGATAGCTACTTGATCTTTGTTGCCTTGTTTGATTGTACAAGTGCATTTAAAATATGAAAAATAATGGACATCCCAATGCAGTGAATGAGATTAATTGTCCATGTGCTGGTTATAAAGTATTGGTTGTACAGAGCATCAGTTTTCAACATAACAGAGCAAGTTTAGTCTGAAAAATGACCTGGATTTTTAAAAAATGTCTTGAAGGTTAATATTTGCCCTAAAAATACAGCATAGGCACTCAATCTGTGCACACAGTTAAAAGGAGAGGGAAGAATATTTGGCTAAATACCAAGCAATGCAAGGTGAGAGACAATTTGGAGTTTGACTGTTGGTATTGACAGGCTGTGGAATTTACTGGTTCTCAAGTGAAAGGGTATATTGATGTGAATGGAGTATAGAGATGTTTCTATGGAAATTCCAAGGCTCTTTCTGCGCAATTCTCTATCACCTTGCAAGGATAAAGAAACAGCACTTGCAGCATAGCTGTCAGATTTTAGGGGGACAGCAGCACTTTCCCACTTTTTGCACATTTTTTTCATGTCCACACCCAAATAGACAAAGTTTAGTTGAACACACAATCTGTCATTGCCAGCAGCAGTTCAAACATCCAGTTTATATCCTGAGAGCTTGGTTAAGTCATTGCCATCTCATCATGGTCCCCAGCATATTGTTTTTAATCTATCCTCTGTCTAACTGTTCAATTTCCTAGTGAATTTGTAATAGCGCAGGAAATTGAATTTTTTTTTTCAACGTTTCACTGAGGTGTGTTGTCTCTGGGCTTCTCTTGGACCAGCCATCTCCTTGAAATGGAATGTGGCAATGTAGTGGTCCCAATTGACAGCCATTTTTAATGTGACTGTATGACTTTGTATCATTGCACAAAAAAAAGCACCACTCTCTCCCTGCCGCCCCCACCAACCTCCCTAGCAGTGTCTACAGAACGTGGACCTCTCACCAATGCTTCTTTCCCCACCCAAAGTGCCCCGTTCAGCTGTTGCACTGCCTCCTCTCCCAGTGCTGGGCGTTAACATCACTACTGAACTTCAGGAAATGGGGCAGCAATTTGCCCAAAACCAGGTTTCTCAATACTGACAATGACTGGATCACCTTGGATTTTGTTTTATTTACTTACAGGATGCATGCATTGCTGGCTGGGTCAGCATTTATTGCCCCTTCCTAACTGCCCTTGCAAAGATGATAGTGAACTGCTGCCTTGAGTCACTGCAGCCATTTGGTGTAGTTACACTGATTTTTTTTTTTAGGGAGAAAGCTACAGGATTTTGACCCACTGACAGTGAGGGGACAGTGATATATTTCCAATTCAGGATAGTGAGTGACTTGGATGGGAATTTGCAGCTGGTTGTGTTCCCATGTATCTGCTGTCCTTGTCCTTCTAGATAGTTGGGGGTTTGGAAGATGCTATCTAAGGAGCTTTGGAGAAATTCTGCAATGCATCTTATTGATGATGCATACTATTGCTACTGAGTATTGGTTGTGAAGGGATAAGTGGGTGCCAAAAAAGTAAGTTGTTTTGTCTTGAATGGTGGAGAAAGTGAGGACTGCAGATGCTGGAGATCAGAGCTGAAAATGTGTTGCTGGAAAAGCGCAGCAGGTCAGGCAGCATCCAAGGAGCAGGAGAATCGACGTTTCGGGCATGAGCCCTTCTTCAGGAATGAGGAGAGTGTGTCCAGTAGGCTAAGATAAAAGGTAGGGAGGAGGGACTTGGGGGAGGGGCGTTGGAAATGTGATAGGTGGAAGGAGGTCAAGGTGAGGGTTATAGGCCAGAGTGGGGGTGGGGGCGGAGAGGTTAGGAAGGCGGTGCTGAGTTCGAGGGATTTGACTGAGACAAGGTGGGGTGGAGGGGAAATGAGGAAACTGGAGAAATGAGTTCGTCCCTTGTGATTGGAGGGTTCCTAGGCGGAAGATGAGGCGTTCTTCCTCCAACCGCTGTGTTGCTATGGTCTTGCGATGGAGGAGTCCAAGGACCTGCATGTCCTTGGTGGAGTGGGAGGGGGAGTTGAAGTGTTGAGCCACAGGGTGGTTGGGTTGGTTGGTCCAGGTGTCCCAGAGGTGTTCTCTGAAATGTTCTGCAAGTAGGCGGCCAGTCTCCCCAATAGAGGAGGCCACATCGGGTGCAACGGATGCAGTAAATGGTGTGTGTGGAGGTGCAGGTGAATTTGTGGTAGATATGGAAGGATCCCTTGGGGCCTTGGAGGGAAGTAAGGGGAGAGGTGGTAGGCACAAGTTTTGCATTTCTTGCGGTTGCAGGGGAAGGTGCCAGGAGTGGCGGTTGGGTTGGTGGGGGGTGTGGACCGGACGAGGGAGTCACGGAGGGAGTGGTCTTTTCGGAACGCTGATAGGGGAGGGAAATATGTCCCTGGTGGTGGGGTCCGTTTGGAGGTGGCGGAATTGACGGCGGATGATATGCTGTATATGGAGGTTGGTGGAGTGGTAGGTGAGGACCAGTGGGGTTCTGTCCTGGTGGTGGTTGGCGGATGTCGGGACACCACCCACGCCCTCCACCTCCTCCATGAAATCCACAAACCTGACTGCCCCGGCCGACCCATTATCTCAGCCTGCTCCTGCCCCACCGAACTTATTAGATTAGATTACTTACAGTGTGGAAACAGGCCCTCCGGCCCAACAAGTCCGCACCGCCCCGCCGAAGCGTAACCCACCCATACCCCTACATCTACATCTACCCCTTACCTAACACTACGGGCAATTTAGCATGGCCAATTCACCTGACCTGCACATCTTTGGAGTGTGGGAGGAAACCGGAGTACCCGGAGGAAACCCACGCAGACACGGGGAGAACGTGCAAACTCCACACAGTCAGTTGCCTGAGGCGGGAATTGAACCCGGGTCTCCGGCGCTGCGAGGCAGCAGTGCTAACCACTGTGCCACCGTGCATACCTCTAAGCGGTTCTGTCCCCCTTAGTCCAAGAACTCCCCACCTATGTTCGGGACACCACCCACACCCTCCACCTCCTCCATGATTTTCATTTTGCCGGTCTCCAACGCCTTATCTTCACTATGGACATCCAGTCCCTGTACACCTCCATCCCCCATCATGAAGGACTCAAAGCCCTCCGCTTTTTCCTTTCCCGCCGAACCAACCAGTACCCTTCCACTGACACCCTCCTTTTGACTGACTGAACTGATCCTCACCCTGAACAACAACTCTTTCCAATCCTCTCATTTCCTCCAAACCAAAGGAGTAGCCATGGGGCACCTGCATGGGGCCCCAGCTATGCCTGCCTCTTCGTAGGATATGTGGAACAGTCCATCTTCCGCAGCTACACTGGCACCACCCCACCTTTTCTTCCGCTACATCGATGACTGTATCGGCGCTGCCTCGTTCTCCCACAAGGAGGTTGAACAGTTCATCCACTTTACTAACACCTTCCACCCTGACCTCAAATTCACCTGGACCATCTCAGACTCCTCCCTCCCCTTCCTAGACCTTTCCATTTCTATCTCTGGCGACCAAATCAACAGACATTTACTATAAACCAACCGATTCCCACAGCTACCTAGACTACTCCTCCTCCCACCCTGCCCCCTGTAAAAATGCCATCCCATATTCCCAATTCCTTCGTCTCCGCCACATCTGGTCCCAGGAGGACCAGTTCCAATACTGTACAACCCAGATGGCCTCCTTCAAAGACTGCAATTACACCCCCCCCGACGTGATCAAAGATGCCCTCCACCGCATCTCCTCCACTTCCTGCTCCTCTGCCCTTGAGCTCTGCCCCTCCAACCGCCACTAGGACAGAACCCCACTGGTCCTCACCTACCACCCCACCAACTTCCATATACAGAGATTCATCCGCTTTCATTTCTGCCACCTCCAAACGGACCCCACCGCCAGGATATATTTCCCTCCCCTCCCCTATCAGCGTTCCAAAAAGACCACTCCCTCCGTGACTCCCTCGTCCAGTCCACACCTCCCACCAACCCAACCTCCACCCCCTGCACCTTCCCCTGCAACCGCAAGAAATGCAAAACTTGTGCCCACACCACCACCTCCCCCCCTTACTTCCCTCCCAAGGCCCCAAGGGATCCTTCCATATCCACCACAAATTCCCCTGCACCTCCACACACACCATTTGCTGCACCCGACGTGGCCTCCTCTATATTGGGGAGACAGGCCGTCTACTTGCGGAACGTTTCAGGGAACACTTCTGGGACACCTGGACCAACCACCCCGTGGCTCAACTCCCCCTCCCACTCCACCAAGGACATGCAGGTCCTTGGACTCCTCCATCGCCAGACCATAGCAACACGACGGTTGGAGGCAGAACTCCTCATCTTCCGCCTAGGAACCCTCCAATCACAAGGGACGAACTCAGATTTCTCCAGTTTCCTTATTTTCCCCTCCCCCCACCTTGTCTCAGTCAAATCCCTCTAACTCCGCACTGCCTTCCTCACCTGCAATCTTCTTCCTGACCTCTCCGCCCCCACCTCCGCTCCGGCCTATCACTCTCACCTTGACCTTCTTCCACCTATCGCATTTCCAATGCCCCTCCCCCCAAGTCCCTCCTCCTACCTTTTATCTTGGCCTAGTGGGGATGCTTTCCTCATTCCTGAAGAAGGGCTCATGCCCGAAACGTCGATTCTCCTGCTCCTTGGATGCTGCCTGACCTGCACTTTTCCAGAAACACATTGTCTTGGATGGTGTCAAGCTTCTGGAGTGTTGTTAGAGCTGCACTCACCCAGGCAAGGCAAGTGGGGAGTATTCCACCACACTGTTGGCTTGTTCGTTTGTAAATGGTGGATGACTTTAGCAGTGACCAGGTGAATTACTTGTTGCATTAGTCCTAGTCTGTGACCTGCCCTTGTAACTATGATATTGATGTGGCTTGTCCAGCTCAGTTTCTTGATGGCAATCCCCAGGAAGTTGTTATAAGGTAAGTAAGCAAGATTAATGTGTTATCCTTGCCTGGTCTGGCCTAGGTGATACAAGACCAATAGCAACGTGGTTGACTGTTAACCACCATCTGGGAACATGCAATTAAAAACTGGCTTAACCCAGGATGATAACCTCTTGTGACTGAATTTAAATTCAAATGCCAGTTGGGGCTTTGATATAATAACACCTGTGACCTTTTCAACATTGCAGTTTTCAGAAAATTTTAATTACCTATATTTGTA
Organism: Chiloscyllium punctatum; assembly: GCF_047496795.1. NCBI lineage: Eukaryota > Metazoa > Chordata > Chondrichthyes > Orectolobiformes > Hemiscylliidae > Chiloscyllium > Chiloscyllium punctatum. Next base: position 107,814 of record NW_027310287.1, read on the forward strand.
AAATGTGTGAAAATACATTACAAAGCCTTTTGATTATTAGATGTTTGCTATGTTTCCCATACAGCAAGTTCCACTTGATTGTAATGGACTGATATTTTAAAAAGCATATTCCATGTCAGACATACAGTCTGTAGGCATAAACATTTCAATTTACAGAAATTGCAAGAGATATAAAGGTCTGTATGCAACGTGTTTCACTGTGAGATGCCTCAGTACATTTTCAACATTCTGTCTCTCTCGATTTTCACAATGTACATTCTGTGAGGCACGTGAACAGTTCAGTAAGTTCCCAAATACTCAATGTACTATGGCTGAAAAGCCCTAGATAGCAACCTTCCCCATTGTACCTCTGCAGTAGCTGTCCCAACTTTTTAAGTATCGCTTAGCACATCTTCCTCAACCTTTTGGAAGATCCTGGACCTCTGAAAGAGGCATTGGCAACTTGTGGATTTGGGAGATAATAAAGTTTCAGGCAGATCAAAGGGCACCTTTTTCATTGTGTTGATGAACCCGTAGGCACAGTTGAAGTTTGTCATGTTGAGTCCATGGGAGCAACCTGTACAGCACAAAGTCCTGTGTCATAGACACAAAAGAAATTTAAAATGTAGGAAATAGGATCAGGCGTGGTCATTTCGCCCTTCAAGCCTGCTCTACCATCCAATATGGTAAAAACAATGACTGCAGATGCTGGAAACCAGATTCTGGATTAGTGGTGCTGGAAGAGCACAGCAGTTTAGGCAGCATCCAAGGAGCAGCAAAATCGACATTTTGGGCAAAAGCCCTTCATCAGGAATAAAGGCAGAGAGCCTGAAACATGAAGAAATAAGCTAAAGGACGGTGGGGGTGGGGAGAAAGTAGCATAGAGTACAGTAGGTGAGTGGGGGAGGGGATGAAGGTGATGGGTCAGGGAGGAGAGGGTGGAGTGGATAGGTGGAAAAGGAGACAGGCAGGTAGGACAAGCCATGGGGACAGTGCTGAGCTGGAAGTTTGGAATAGGGTGAGGTGGGGAAAGGGGAAATGAGGAAACTGGTGAAGTCCACATTGATGCCTTGGGGTTGAAGTGTTCCAAGGTGGAAGATGAGGCGTTCTTCCTCCAGGCATCTGGTGGTGAGGGAGTGGCGGTGAAGGAGGCCCAGGACCTCCATGTCCTCGGCAGAGTGGGAGGGGGAGTTGAAATGTTGGTTTGGTTGATTGGTGCGGGTGTCCCGGAGATGTTCCCTAAAGCGCTCTGCTAGGAGGCACCTCGTCTCCCCAATGTAGAGGAGACCGCATCAGGAGCAACGGATACAATAAATGATATTGGTGAATGAGCAGGTAAAACTTTGATGGATGTGGAAGGCTCCTTTAGGGCCTTGGATAGAGGTGAGGGAGGAGGTGTGGGCGCAGGTTTTACAGTTCCTGCGGTGGTAGGGGAAGGTGCCAGGATGGGAGGGTGGGTTGTAGGGGGGCGTGGACCTGACCAGGTAGTCACGGAGGGAAGTGTCTTTGCGGAAAGGGGTGGGAAGGGAAATCTATCCCTGGCGGTGGGGTCTTTTCGGAGGTGGCGGTAATGTCAGCGGATTATTTGGTTTATGCGAAGGTTGGTAGGGTGCAAGGTGAGCACCAGGGGCATTCTGTTCTGTCCTTGTTACGGTTGGAGAGGTGGGGTCTGAGGGTGGAGGTGCGGGATGTGGGCGAGATGCGTTGGAGGGCATCTTTGACCACGTGGGAAGGGAAATTGCGGTCTCTAAAGAAGGAGGTCATCTGGTGTGTTCTGTGGTGGAATAGGTCCTCCTGGGAGCAGATACAGCAGAAGTGGAGGAATTGGGAATATGGGATGGCATTTTTGCCAGAGGGGTAATCCAGGTCGCTGTGGGAGTCGGTGGGTTTGTTTTTAAAAAAAAATGTCAGTATCAAGTCGGTCGTCATTAATGGAGATGGAGAAGTCCAGGAAGGGGAGGGAGGTGTCAGAGATGGTCCAGGTAAATTTAAGGTCAGGGTAGAATGTGTTGGTGAAGTTGATGAATTGCTCAAACCTCCTTGCGGGAGTACGAGTTGGCGCCAATGCAGTCATCAATGTAGCGGAGGAAGAGGTGGGGAGTGGTGCTGTTGTAATTACGGAAGATCAACTGTTCTACGTAGCCAACAAAGACAGGCATAGCTGGGGCCCATATGTGTGCCCATGGCTACCCCTTTGGTCTGGAGGAAGTGGGAGGATTCAAAGGAGAAATTGTTACGGGTGAGGACCAGTTCGGCCAAACGAATGAGTGTCAGTGGAAGGGTACTGTTGGGGACGTCTGGAGAGGAAAAAACAGAGGGCTTGGAGGCCCTGGTCATGGCGAATGGAGGTGTAGAGGGATTGGATATCCATGGTAAAGATGTGGTGTTGGGGGCCAGGGAAACGGAAGTCTTGGAGGAGGTGGAGGGCGTGGGTGGTTTCTCGAACATATGTAGGGAGTTCCTGGACTAGGGGGGGAATAGGACAGTGTCTAGGTAGGTAGAGATGAGTTCGTGCTCCTGCAAGGAGGTTGAGCAATTCATCAACTTCACCAACACATTCCATTGTAAATGTTGTAGGAATTGTAAAACCTGTGCCCACACCACCTCCCTCACCTCTATCCAAGGCCCTAATGGAGCCTTCCACATCCATCAAAGTTTTACCTGCACATCCACTAATATCATTTATTGTATCCGTTGCTCCCGATGTGGTCTCCTCTACATTGGGGAGACTGGGTGCCTCCTAGCAGAGTGCTTTGGGGAACATCTCCGGGACACCCGCACCAATCAACCACACCACCCCGTGGCCCAACATTTCAACGCCCCCTCCCACTCTGCCGAGGACATGGAGGTCCTGGGCCTCCTTCGCCGCCGCTCCCTCACCACCAGACGCCTGGAGGAAGAACACCTCATCTTCCGCCTCGGAAACACTTCAACCCCAGGGCATCAATGTGGACTTCAACAGTTTCCTCATTTCCCCTCTTTCCCTGCCGCCACCCCCCCCCCCACCCCAACCTCACCCCCCCCCCACCCCAACCTCACCCCCCCCCCACCCCAACCTCACCCCCCCCCCACCCCAACCTCACCCCCCCCACCCCAACCCCCACCCCCACCCCAACCTCACCCCCCCCCACCCCAACCTCACCCCAACCTCACCCCCCCCACCCCAACCTCACCCCCCCCCACCCCAACCCCACCCCAACCTCACCCCCCCCCACCCCAACCTCACCCCCCCCACCCCAACCTCACCCCCCCCACCCCAACCTCACCCCCCCCCACCCCAACCTCACCCCCCCCACCCCAACCTCACCCCCCCCCCACCCCAACCTCACCCCCCCCACCCCAACCTCACCCCCCCCCCACCCCAACCTCACCCCCCCCCCACCCCAACCTCACCCCCCCCCCACCCCAACCTCACCCCCCCCCCACCCCAACCTCACCCCCCCCCCACCCCAACCTCACCCCCCCCCCACCCCAACCTCACCCCCCCCCACCCCAACCTCACCCCCCCCCACCCCAACCTCACCCCCCCCCCACCCCAAACTCACCCCCCCCCCACCCCAACCTCACCCCCCCCCACCCCAACCTCACCCCCCCCCACCCCAACCTCACCCCCCCCCCACCCCAACCTCACCCCCCCCCACCCCAACCTGACCCCCCCCACCCCAACCTGACCCCCCCCACCCCAACCTCACCCCCCCCCCCCAACCTCACCCCCCCCCCACCCCAACCTCACCCCCCCCCCACCCCAACCTCACCCCCCCCCCACCCCAACCTCCCCCCCCCCCCACCCCAACCTCCCCCCCCCCCCCACCCCAACCTCCCCCCCCCCCCCACCCCAACCTCCCCCCCCCCCACCCCAACCTCCCCCCCCCCCACCCCAACCTCCCCCCCCCCCCCCCACCCCAACCTCCCCCCCCCCCCCACCCCAACCTCCCCCCCCCCCCCACCCCAACCTCCCCCCCCCCCACCCCAACCTCCCCCCCCCCACCCCAACCTCACCCCCCCCCACCCCAACCTCACCCCCCCCACCCCAACCTCACCCCCCCCCCACCCCAACCTCACCCCCCCCCCACCCCAACCTCACCCCCCCCCCACCCCAACCTCACCCCCCCCCCACCCCAACCTCACCCCCCCCCCACCCCAACCTCACCCCCCCCCCCACCCCAACCTCACCCCCCCCCCCACCCCAACCTCACCCCCCCCCCCACCCCAACCTCACCCCCCCCCCCCCACCCCAACCTCACCCCCCCCCCCACCCCAACCTCACCCCCCCCCCCACCCCAACCTCACCCCCCCCCCCACCCCAACCTCACCCCCCCCCCCCACCCCAACCTCACCCCCCCCCCCCCACCCCAACCTCACCCCCCCCCCCCACCCCAACCTCACCCCCCCCCCCACCCCAACCTCACCCCCCCCCCACCCCAACCTCACCCCCCCCCCCACCCCAACCTCACCCCCCCCCCCCCCAACCTCACCCCCCCCCCCACCCCAACCTCACCCTAGTTCCAAACTTCCAGCTCAGCACTGTCCCCATGACTTGTCCAGACTTGGCCTACCTGCCTGTCTCCTTTTCCACCTATCCACTCCACCCTCTCCTCCCTGACCTATCACCTTCATCCCCTCCCCCACTCACCCATTGTACTCTATGCTATTTTCTCCCCACCCCCACCCTCCTCGAGCTTCTCTCCACGTTTCAGGCACTCTGCCTTTATTCTTGATGAAGGGCTTTTGCCAGTAACGTCGATTTCGAAGTTCCTTGGATGTTGCCTGAACTGCTGTGCTCTTCCAGCACCACTAATCCATCCAATATGATTTGTCTGATCATCCCTGTCCTGCATTCTCCTCCTGCCCTTTAACCCCAAAAACTATATCTAACTCCTAGAAAACATTCAATGTTTTGGCCTTTACTGCTACCTGTGACAAAGTTCCAAAGGCTTGCCACACTCTGGGTGAAGTACATTATCATCTCCGTCCTAAATGACACCAATATCCGTAAACTGTGACCCCCCCGCTAGTTCTGGAGAAGTTTTGACAGTCAGTACAGGGAACAGAAGAGAGCACTAAGGCAACAGTCAGAGATTCTAGACTGAAATCCTTGGCAAAACGGCTAATGAGAAGGTAAGAAACTTTCTTGCATTCTCCTGTTAAGATCTGCAATGTTTGCCGAATCCTTCGTGTGGAAGCAGGCCATTTTGGCCCATTAAATCCACAGCACATCCTACCCAGTAAGTACAATTTTT